>NW_019524251.1:19474-27005 GCF_002814215.2 Seriola lalandi dorsalis
CGCTCGGGTTCAGATCGGGCAGGCCGTTCCTCCCCACCACACCCCTCCAGGTCACGCTGTCATTGCCCACGTGGGTGTTGAAGTCTCCCAATAGGACAATGGAGTCCCCTTTCGGGGCACCTTCCAGCACCCGTCCCAAGGACTCCAAAAAAGGCGGGTAGTCTGAACTGCCGTTCGGCACATAAGCACCGACAACAGTCAGAACCCAATCCCCGACCCAGAGGCACAGGTATGCAACCCTTTCGTCCACTGGGGTGAACTCCAACATACAGGCAGAGAGCCTGGGGGACACCAAAAAGCCCACCCTGGCCCTCCGCCTCTCACCCTGAGCAACTCCAGCAAAGAGGAGCGACCAGCCCCTCTCAAGGACTTGGGTTCCGGAGCCGACGCTATGTGTCGAGGTGAGGCCGACTATATCTAGCCAATATCGCTCAACCTCTTCCACAAGCTCCCGCTCCTTCCCCGCCAGAGAGGTGACGTTCCATGTTCCAAAAAACAGTTTCCGTAAGCGAGGATTGGACCGCCAAGGCCGCCGCCTTGGTCTGCTGCCCAATCCACGCTGCACCGGATCCCGCTGACTCTTCCTGCAGGTGGTGAGCCCACTGGGAGACCAACCCATGTAGCCGGTTTGGGCTGGGCCCGGCCGGGCCCCATGGGCCAAGGCCCGGCCACCAGGCGCTCGCCCACGGGCCCCAACCCTAGGCCTGGCTCCAGGGCGGGGCCCCGGTGTCCCTCCGGGCCGGGTACTCGGGTTCTTGATATTTCTCATCATTAGGATCTTCTGAACCGTTCTTCGTCTGGCCCTTCAACTGGGACCAATCTGCCTTGGGAGACCCTACCAGGGGCAAAATGCCCCCGACAACATAGCTCCTAGGATCATTAGGGCTCTCAAACTCCTCCACCACGGTAAGGTGACGGTTCAAGGAGGAGAAGTTTTTAAGTATGAATCCAAAATGAAAATACATCGGAGACACCACACAGATGAAAGGCCACATTCATGTGAAATATGTGGGAGCACTTTCAGATATAACAGTTTCTTGAAACTACACAAGAGAACTCACACAAGTGAGAAGCCGTACCACTGCAATACCTGAGGGAAAAGATTCCAATATTATGACAGTTTTGAAAAATCACACGAGAACTCACACAGGTGAGAAGCCATACCCCTGCAAGATCTGTGGGAAAAGATTCCGTACAGTGACGGTTTTAAAAAATCACACAAGACTCCACACAGGTGAGAAGCCGTATTCTTGTAACATCTGTGGGGAAAAATTCAATCAGAGAGCAACATTGAATGATCATTTAAGGACGCATGCAGGTGGGAAACCATTTCTTCACAAAATGTGTAGAAAAATTTTTGCATGCAATTATGGCTTGATGAGCCACCTGACAACCCACAGAAATGATACTCCTGGTAGAAAATCACTTGGATAAAAACCACAAACCTGAAAGAGACACCTCACGGTGCTCCACACAGGTGCTGAGGTACCTGTTAAAGCAGGTACCAAAGGCAGTGGCATAATGTTATGAACTAGCATCACAATGGGACATTGCTGCATTGCTTGCAGATGGGGGTTTAACGTCCCAGCCAGCTAAGTTACTGACTCAAGTTGTGATGATTGGCTGAGTAGCGTCATGTGACCAGTGCTGTAAAGGCTAGAAACGCTGTACTGGTTAAAATAAAAATGCTCCATCAAGCTTTTGAATTTCTCAATAATTTATAGGTTATAGGTTATAGGTCCAGGTCCGGATCGCAGTCTGTCTATTGGTGACCTCTGACATAGTGTGTGAGTATAAAGCCAGTGTTATATTTACTGCATCCCCGATTAAATGGGGGGGTCTGTGTGGCATATATTTTGTAATCAGAGGATGTATGTGACGTCCATGTACCACATCTGTACATGCAGACTCCAAGCAATCTAGAAAGGAGTGTATAACCACACAGCTCTGCTCTCCACAGCTTTCTCAGTGCTCAGTCTGCACGGGAGTGTAATTGAGGCCTAACACAGTCTAGTACGACACTACCACTAAGGGCTACAAAAAGTAATTGCTGCAACCTGTTATTTTGTTGCTTATTGTCACTTTAAACTAAAACTAACATTGACTTTTGTTTGCAGGACAAAAACTAAATCTAAAAATCACTGACACAATGAAGATTTTCCAAAGAAAATGAATAAAATACACTTTTGCAATAACTACAATATATTCCTGAATAAAATTAGAAGACTTTGTTTTAATCTGTTTTCCACTTTCAGCCAGGCAAGATCAGTGTGTGTTCAGTTTAGCCTCAACAACTTGCTCTCCAGACCTCCCTGTGATGGAAATGGATAATTGGTTCTCTTGCCTTAGTGCCTGGCTTGAGCCAAAAATGTTGTAGTGCATTGTCATCAAAGTTTTGTTAAACTATCCTAATTTTTTTCTTCATTCCCCTCCTTATTTTTTATCACTATTTTCACACCCTCAGATTTATGAGTGGATTATGAACTCTGATGCTGAAACTGAGGAACACTCTAGTGTTGTTGGGTTAGGTTATGTTTTTTCTTTTTTGTCTAGATTTTTATGTACTTTTTGATTGCATCAGCTTGGTTTAATTTATATTGTTTCGGACTTTATGTTGTCAGATAATTTTAATTAAAAAAATATTATTTCAATCCGGGTCATTCAGACTGCACTCCACATGAATGAATGAATGATTGCAGTAATGATCAGCGTCATCAGCCTAAGTGCTAGTAACGTATACCTCAATCATTGCCTAAAGGAACATGGGAAAGGAAAGCAATAGAGCTTTGTAAGTACATCATGTAAGAATACCAAATTCAAACTGCAGTCTAAAGCTACAAGGGAACTGTTTATCTAGGCTCCAGATAGGCGTCAGAGTGAAAATACTCCGTGAAGAAGATTTCCTTTCACAGTTCAATTATATCAGGCCACCGTTTGGTGGTTTGATCAATGGAAGTGTCTCACATTGAACAATCATATTTACAGGCGTGCAACGTGACTAGATACATTTAACCAAGTACTCTGCCTAAGTATGTCATAGACTGTCCTCACATGGAGAAGTCTGTATCTAAATTCCATACAGATATGAAATATTAAACACTTCAATTAAACAAATCAGTTCTGACCTATTTATACTTTGAAACATTTTATTTTATAATATGTGCAGTATGTAATTCTACTTTCAAAGGCAAATATAAACTGTATTCCAAAACATTCACTTATGTTTATTTTGCCAAATATTATTTTAAATTCTTTAAACTTATACAACTTATAAAATATGATAAACTGGATAAAGTGGATTGTTTAACTTTGTTAAAGTTTCCATCAGTCTGAATGAGGAAAAAAAACGAAAAAAAAAAACCGTCTCCAGCTCACCCACCTGCTGCTATTAAGATTTTATTTACACATACTTTCACCTTTCATACTTAAAAAAACTGAAGCCTTCAGTTTTTTTAAGTATGAAAGATGAGTCTGAGAGTTAACTCTCTTCCCCTGCCGGAACGGAAATTTACGGTGTGACACCCAGCGGCAGTAAACAATGAAAGCGCGAGCAGCGTTAGGAGCTAGCTTGAAGATGACGGTGTAGTCGTATCGCAGGTAAATATTTCAGTGGTAATGAAGCAACAATGTCTTCAGTTCAGTATCTGAGAGAGTTTGTCAACGAGCGACTAACTGCTGCTGCTGAAGAAATATTCGGAGTCTTTGAAAAAACTATCGTCGAGTACGAGGAAGAGATCGATCGTCAGCGCAGACTGCTGGATATCGTTTTGAAACCCGAAGTAAAGCTACACAGGACAGGTCTGTGAAACCAGAATGGTCTGAATGAAAACTAACACAGGAGTTTATTTACCCAGAGTTCCGATTTTGAAACATCATATTATTTACCGACATTAAATGTGTCCGTGTGTCCCTCCTGTTCCACTGTACCACCTCTCATCTACTGATTCTTAACACAGACCACTGATGATTATGATGTGTTGATAGTGTTAAACATCTCATCTAATCACACCCATTTCACTGGTAGAGTGACTCGCAATCATTATAATCTCTGTATTGATGCTATTTTTTAATGTCCCTTTGTCCCTCCAGAGCTCCCACAGCATCATGTCTGTAAGGAGGAGGAGGTTCTCACTGACCAGCAGCTCTGTGACCAGGAGAGGAACTCCAGTCTGGACCAGGAGGACCCAGAGCCTCCACAGACTAAAGAAGAAGAGGAGGAACTCTGCACCAGTCAGGAGGGAGAGCAGCTTGTACTGAAGCAGGAGACTGATACCTTTATGTTGACTCCTACTAGTGAGGAAAGTGACCACCAGCTTCTCTCTCACAACTCTCCTGTAGCTGAGAGCCAAGATCAGGAAGGAAGCAAGCATGTAGACCCAGAATCAACTAGAAATGGAGACACACTACCAAAGAAGAGACATCACAAAAACACAAGTCACAGTGACAACATTTATAACTTTCCCACAACAAAGAGTCACTGTAACACTCAGACAGGTGAAAAGTCTATAAAATGTGACACTTGTGGAAAGGATTTTAAGTATAAGTCCAAATTGAAAATACATCAGAGACGCCACACACGTGAGAGGCCATATTGCTGTAGCACTTGTGGGAAAAAATTCACTCAGACATCATCATTGAAAAATCATTTAAGAATCCACACAGATGAGAAGCCATATTCCTGTAGCACCTGTGGGAAAAAATTCAGGTGGCCATCAATATTGAAAAATCACTTAAGAATTCACACAGGTGAGAAACCATATTTTTGTGAAACATGTGCGAAACGTTTCACTTTTCGTGCAGACTTGTTGGTCCACATAAGAACCCACACAGGTGAGAAGCCGTACACCTGCAACACCTGTGGGAAAAACTTTCGTCATAGGTCAGTTTTGAGTAAGCATACAAAAACACACACAGGTGAGAAGCCTTATTCTTGTGAAACATGTGGGAAAGATTTCAAAACTTCTTATGAATCCTTTATCCACATGAGAATCCACACAGGTGAGAAGCCGTACACCTGCAACATCTGTGGGAAAAATTTTCGTCATAGGTCAGTTCTGAGTGAGCATACAAAAACACACACAGGTGAGAAGCCTTATTCTTGTGAAACATGTGGGAAAGATTTCAAAACTTCTTATGAATCCTCCATCCACATGAGAACCCACACAGGTGAGAAGCTGTACACCTGCAACACATGTGGGAAAAACTTTAGTGACCAGTCAGACTTGAGTAAGCATACAAGAACCCACACAGGTGAGAAGCCGGAACTCTGTCACATCTGTGGGGAAAGATTCAGTCAGAAGACGCACTTGGCAAAACATCTAATGATCCATACAAATATAAACTCATATACTCACTGAAGGTGTGGGAGAGCTTTCCAACTTAGTGGGGAATTGACAGTACACATGAGAAGAGCCTTGGAAAAATCTTTGTGTTACAGTGACTGCACAGTGTCTATGAATGTAAATGACTGAACTCTTGAATACTATTAATTTTAATATTTTCGTACTCTAACTACTATTCTATGAGTGGATCTGTAATGTCAAAGGTGAGAAACCCTCAAAGGCTGTTGTATCACTTATGTGGTCATCTTACCTACTAGTTCTTTTCGTCTAGTGGATGTGCCTTCATTTTATGTTTTTAATAATTTTGTGATTGAATCAGTTGGATGGAATTTGTATTTTCTCATCTTTTATAGGTGACATACAAACGCAAGTTGTAGAAGATGAACTACATTGTTTTGTAAAACGTGCTATACAAATAAACTAACTTTTGTCAAATATTTCTGATAATGAAAATATTTCCTTCAATGGTGGTCATTCAGACTGATCTCACTTTGATGGATTGGATTCAACGATTAAGTGTCGTCAGCCTAAATGTTAGTACTGTATACATGCATCAATACTGAAAGGAACGTGGGAAACAAATGCTTCTTCACTGATCACATGTATTTATTCAAACAGCAAAGCTTTGCAGTGTGATAATGTAAGAATACCAGATTCACACTGAAGTCTAAATCCACAAGGACACTGTTCATCAAAGCTGCAGGTAGATGTGATGCAGCTGCACTGTCTCCCCTTCAGATGTCTGTCTTGAAGATCCTACCTTATTTAGATGACTGGCTGATCTGTGCCCCATGTTGCAGTCAGGTTGTCCAAGACACAAGGCAGGTCATCAATCACATACAAGCCTCAGTGTTTAAAGTGAATACGAAGAAGAGCCATCTTTAACCCACACGGCACACTTTTCTCGTTCTATGCTTGAATCCCTTCAGAATTTCAGCTTTCCTTACCCCTCAGAGGGTTATGGAAATTTAGACTTTGTTGGAACAGTTTTGTCTGGAGGAGTTTCTGGCAAGAGCCATGAGCAAGCTCACCTGGATACTCTTATAGACGGCAAGCCAAGCCTATTGAAGTTAGTCACATGACTTTGTTGACATTAAGTCTCAAGAATATGTGTAAGGATGGCATCCTTCAAGGAGAAGATCATTGTGACAGTCATCATTTAGTCTCATTGATCAGTAGCTATAGACATAGTTTAATTTATTTTCAGAGTTCAATTAAAATATGCATCAGGTATTTTTATGTTGAATCTCATCAGCTGGGAGTGAAATTAAAGTATGTTATAACATTGTTTGCTAGTATGAACAAGTCCCATATTGAACATGCATATTTACAGAAGTGAAATGTAACTAAGTATATTTATTCAGGTATCTTACCTGAGTACAACATTGATTGTCCTTGGATGGCCAGACCTAATATAAATTATAGACATGAAATATTGAACACCTGAATTAAACAAATAAATTTTGAGGTTTTTGTACCTTGTTCACTTTATATTGTATTATATATACTTCTACATCTGTACATTTAACAGCCAAACATTATCCCTTTAGTCCACTACATTTACTGGATTTGACAGCTATAGTTACTTTGCTGGATAAAAATTTACACTTTTAAAAAAAATATTATGCTTCTTTAAAAAATAACATGATTCCATCTCGATCATCATGGCCCCGTCAACACAGAGATATATGTACCTTTCATACCTTAAATTACATTTTATGGAAAGTAATTTCATAATTTCTTCCAGCCCTGCTGATATGTTAAATACTAAATTAATGTTTTCTAAATGGCTTAAGAAGACATCAGTTAAATGTGGTAGTACAGAGAAAATCACTGTCTGAAGTGACACAGATGTACAATCGTAACTGAAGACAGAAATAAAAGCTAATTCACGTCCCCTGCCGGAACTTCACAGTGTGACACCCAGCGGAAGTAAACAATGAAAGTATGCTCGTAGCGTTAGCTCTATAGATGTGTGGAGCTAGCTTGAAGATGGCGGTGTAGTCGTATCGCAGGTAAATATTTCAGTGGTAACTAAGCAACAATGTCTTCAGTTCAGTATCTGAGAGAGTTTGTCAACGAGCGACTAACTGCTGCTGCTGAAGAAATATTCGGAGTCTTTGAAAAAACTATCGTCGAGTACGAGGAAGAGATCGAAGCGTAGACAGATGGATATCGTTTGGAAACCC
>NW_019524251.1:27278-32457 GCF_002814215.2 Seriola lalandi dorsalis
GAAGGATGAGGTTTTCGCTGACCAGCAGCTCTGTGACCAGGAGAGGAACTCCAGTCTGGACCAGGAGGACCCAGAGCCTCCACAGATTAAAGAGGAAGAGGAGGAACTCTGCACCAGTCAGGAGGGAGAGCAGCTTGTACTGAAGCAGGAGACTGATACCTTGATGTTGACTCCTACTAATGAGGAAAGTGACCACCAGCTCCTCTCTCACAACTCTAACTGTAATACCCAGACAGGTAAAAAGTATTTAAAATGTCACACTTGTGGATCATATTTTAAGTATAAGTGCTACTGACCTTTTTCCAACAGCATATTCACTATCTCATCACTCTTCACAGACACACTGGTAGATAGATATCAGTGAAAATGGTGAATCTGCGAACAGCAACATCTGGAGCACAGGAAGTGGCATATGTAAACAAAGATCACGAGTTCATGTTATAAGAAAAACACGTATGGATAAACACAGCTCACTGGTGAGTCTCAGCCAGAACTGTGTGTAGTTGTTTGGTTATAAACAGGGAAAGAAGGGAGGGAATAAAAAATGTAAAATCAAAAGTCCCAAACCTATAATTGTTTGAGGTAGCATGATATGTCACAAAGTGTCATCCCATTCATATTTGTACTATTTGGGATTTATACATTGTTATCAGGTCTTGGATGACCGACTTTTGTTTGGTTGGTTTGTCACAAGAGAAAAACAATCAATCAACCTCCACAGGAAGTGATGACGGTGAGTCATGGAGAGACATCGATCACACACCTGATTCCTGTGGTTATTAGCTTCTTTGGTTCAGTATACTGGTCAAATTTTCTATTAAAATAATAAACAGGACATGGAGAGAAAGTGCAGTAAACAGCAGCCACTACTTCTTTATTTTTTTTAAAACATGTGTGACTTGGGGCGTTGAGTGGCGCAGTTGGTTGAACAGGCGCCCCATATGTAGAGGCTAAGGTTCTCGCTGCAGTTGGCCCCGGTTCGAATCCCACATCGGACGGCCCTTTACTGCATGTCATTCCCCCTCTGTCTGCCTCCCCATTTCCTGTCTCTCTCTACTGTACCATCAATAAAGGCATAAAAAGCCCCCCCCAAAATTTTTTTTTTTTTTAAACACGTGTGACTTGACACACACCATCTGTGCAATATATCTCTTCTTTGCTGCTATTCTGCAAATTTTTGTAAATATCTAATTGTACATATTTGATTGTCTATTATTTATATTTTACATATTTGTTACTGACATATTGCAGTTTTTCTTTCTTGTCCTGTCCACTTTGCTGCTGTAATACTGCAAATTTCGCCACTGTAAATGAAACGTGATATTGATTGTATGGTCGTATGCTGGTTTCCACATAATGTAAACACTGTGGGTGTGCGGTCAGGCACAATTAGACACCAGGAGAAGTAGAAGTCGAATCTATCCAATTCTGATTTATTGTAGTCTTTCAGGATTAAATGTGCAGGTAGATGGATGACAATTGATGTTGGTTTTACATATTACACTCAAACAATCAAGTGTAGTTTAGGGGACATTCTACCTCCAATCCCAAACCAAAAGTCAACACAGGACCATCTATGAGAATAACTACATACCGGTATGTCAGGCATAAAATCCACAGTGTGGGATCATTTCAAAAAGGTAAATGTTGATCCCAAGAAGGTGACAAGCAAATATTCACGTTGACCACAAACATGGCTCATCATTTGATCATTTGAAACATTTAAGTAGCCTAACGTTAGTTACTTATCATGGCTGCTCACTCTAACGCCTTTCTGGTTTTTCCAACAGATTTAAAACCATTACCGCTTTTGCCTGTATCGTTAACATAGATTTCAAACTAATTGATGGAATCTAGAGATTTCAGAGTAGAATTCAAAACATATGATGAATTTTTTGTAAATTGTGTATTTTCGTAAGTCTGCTGAAATCAAATCTCTTTCAGCTCTTCAAGACTGATAACAGAACATGTTTATGTATAGGGCATTTTTACTTGTGTATACATGTGGAAATGGGCAGTAGTGTAGCATAGGCACAGGAGTCTTTGTTGTTATGATTCAGAGCAGGCCACTGCGGGAATAATATTTGTTTCCTGCTTCAGTTTTAAACACATCCCTTTGTTTGCTTTGTGTGCTGCTTGTCTTTTGTTTTACACTCTCTATTGTACGTTTAGAGCATTGTTTTGTTTTGTTTTTTTCCATTTTTGAAGTGTGATCTGTGTGAGTTGTCTTATGACCAAACCAAGATCTGTAGATTAGTAACCTATTTCTTGTGTCCCTTTGTCCCTCCAGAACACCCACAGCATGTCTGTAAGGAGGAGGACATTCTCATTGACCAGCAGCTCTGTAAACAGGAGGGAAACTCCAGTTTGGACCAAGAGGACTCAGAGCCTCCACAGATTAAAGAGGAAGAGGAGGATCTCTGCACCAGTCAGGAGGGAGAGCAGCTTGTACTGAAGCAGGAGATCGAAACCTCTATGTTGACTCCTACCAATGAGGAACATTACGGAAGTGAACCAGAACCAAACAGTGACCACCAGCTCCTCTCCCACAACTCTCCTGTAGCTGACAGTCAAGATCAGAAAGAAAGCAAGGATGTAGACCCAGGATCAAAGACTCACTGTAACACTCAGACAGGAAAAAAGTCTTTAACATGTGACACTTGTGAAAAGGTTTTTAAGAATAAGTCCAAATTGAAAATACATCGGAGACACCACACGGGTGAGAGGCCATATTCATGTAAAATATGTGGGAAAGCTTTCAGATATAACAGTATGAAACTCCACATGAGAACTCACACAGGCGAGAAGCCGTATTCTTGTAGCACCTGTGGGGAAAAATTCAGTCGTACATCAACATTGAAAAATCATTTAAGAATTCACACAGGTGAGAAGCCATATTTTTGTGAAACATGTGGGAAACGTTTCAGAACAAGTACAGGCCTTTTGATCCACATGAGAACCCACACAGGTGAGAAGCCGTACACCTGCAACATCTGTGGGAAAAAATTTAGTGACAACTCAGCCTTCAGTAAGCATACAAGAACTCACACAGGTGAGAAGCCATATTCGTGTAGCACCTGTGGAGAAAAATTCAGTAATAGACCAATATTGAAAAGTCATTTAAGAACTCACACAGATGAGAAGCCATATTTTTGTGAAACATGTGGGAAATGTCTCAGATCAAGTAAAGGCCTGTTGATTCACATGAGAACCCACACAGGGGAGAAGCCGTACACCTGCAACACCTGTGGGAAAAAATTTAATAACAAGTCAGCCTTGACTAAACATACAAGAACCCACATAGATCAGAAGCCGTATTTTTGCGAAACGTGTGGCAAAGGTTTCAGTACTAGTTCCATCCTGTTGGTCCACATGAGAATCCACACAGGTGAGAAGCCGTATTCTTGTGAAACATGTGGGAAAGGTTTCACTACTCGTACACGCTTATTGGTCCACATGAGAATTCACACAGGTGAGAAGCCTTATTCTTGTGAAACATGTGGGAAAGGTTTCAGTACTAGCACTCGCTTGTTGGTCCACATGAGAACCCACACTGGTGAGAAGCCATACCCCTGTCACATCTGTGGGAAAAGGTTCAGTCAAAAGACAAACTTGGCAAGACATGTAATAATCCATACAAACACAAAGTCATATAATTCCTGAAGATGTGGGAGAACTTTCAGACTTAATGGGGAATTAACAGTCCACATGAGAAGAGTCTTGAAAAATGATCTTTGAAAAGTCTTTGTTTTAAAGTGAGTGCACAGTTTCTAACATGTAAGCGAGTAAAAGACTGAAATTCTTGATTATTGATTTTAGTATTTTTATGCTCTACCACAGTTATATGTAAGTCTGTAATGTTGAAGGTAAGAACCCTTCAAATGCTGTTGTGTCACTCATGTGGTCATCTTAGCATCAAGTCTCTGTATAGAGCATGTCCTTTCTTTTTGTAATTTTGTGATTTAATCAGTTTGATGTAATTTTTGTTTAAGAGGTGATGCACAAACACAAGTTGTAGAAGATGAACTACATTGTTTTGTAAAAGGTGCTATACAAATAAACTGACTTTTGTCAAAGAATTTCAACAATGAAAATGTTCCAGGCAAGAGCTTGAGGCAAGTTCACCTGGATGCTCTTAGATGGCAAGCCAAGCCTCTTTAATCACATGAGTGTGTTGCCATAATTTCTCAAAGATATGTGTAAGGATGGCATCCTTCAGGGTGAAGATCACTGTGACAGTCATCATTTGGTCTCATAGAGCCGTACCTTAAGCCTTTTTTTCAGAATTCAATAACAATATTAGACAAGTGTTTTAATATTGCAGGTCACCAGCTGGGGGTGAAGTTAAAATATGTTATAATATGATTTGGTAGTTTTATCATATTTCACTGTGCCGTTTCACCTGTGGGTAGTGCCTCTGTGTTTATAAACGTTGGGAGGACCAACAGTTTAACAGGAGAGACTCCAGTGCCAGACCCTAACTCAGAAGTTCACTAATATGTATTTGCTCTGAGACCGGAAACCAAGACAGGGAGCAAAGAAACTCAGATTACTACACACAGAGAGGGGAAGCGGCTTCATTCTCTAGTCAGGACGCAGTTACTCCACTACATCTTTACATAGAAAGTTGTTGTTTACTGCTCTATTATTCTTTGAAATCTAATTTACAAAAATTTCCGACAAATAAATTCTGAGGTTTTTGTACTTTTAGTCACTTTATCTTCTTATTACTTCCACTTTCCTACATTTTACCACCAAATGTTTTATCTTTAGACCAGTACATTTACTATACTGGACAACTGCAGTTACTTTGGTGAATATATTTTTACACATAACAGCTTAAAAAAGAAAGTGGAAGTACAGAGAAAATGACATAATTTCCCTCTAAAATGAGGCAGCGCAGATGTTCAATAATAACTGAAGGCGAAAATAAATCGAGCTCACGTCCACTGCCGGAACTTAACAGTGTGACACCCAGCGGAAGTAGACAATGAAAGCGCGCGAGTGGTGTTAGCTCTAAGGATGTGTGGATTTAGCCTGAAGACAATGGTGTAGTTGTATTACAGAATACTAACATTGAAAAACTATCGTCGAGTACGAGGAAGAGATCGATCGTCAGCGCAGACTGCTGGATATCGTTTGGAAACCCGAGATAAAGCTACACAGGACAGGTCTGTGA
>NW_019524251.1:33271-34423 GCF_002814215.2 Seriola lalandi dorsalis
CAGGATTTCGGACAGTTAAAAGATCAGATAAATACGATGGGGCAAGGCCGTTGAGAACTTTAAAAACAAACAATAAAAGTTTAAAATCGATTCTATAACGGACAGGCAGCCAGTGAAGAGAGTTAAGAACAGTAAAACCAGAATGGTCTTAATTAAAACTAACACAGGAGCTTATTCAATCAGATATCCATTTTTTTAACATCACATTAGTTACTGAGATTAAAATATGTCTGATCGTGTGTCCCTCGTGTTTCACTGTCATTTACCACCTCACCAGCACATACCGAGACTTATCAATACAGGCCACTGCTGATTATGATGTGTTGATAGTGTTCTACTCATAAACATCTTATCACTCCCATTTCACTGATAGAGTGACAAGCGCAATCAGACCCTTTTTAATCTCTACGATCTGATATTTCTCATGTTTCTACATTTATTTATTTATGTATTTATTTATTTATTTCTCTGTCCATATGTTAATCTTTTCACCTGACCACCCCCCACCCCCCCCGACCGTACCACTACCAAACCGCTGTTATAATCCTGATTTTTATACCTGTTACGTCACCTGATCACTCAGAAAGAAAGTTAGAAGCTCATTCATGTCTATGTTAGCTGTGTGAACTGCATTTGCTGCTCTGCCTCTCACTCAAAACAGTAGAGGCAGAGGGTGCCTCTCGTGAGGCAGTACTGGTGAATGTCCTTGATGGAAAGTAGCGAAGGTTTGTTCAAAAAGTCACTAGATTTGTTGCTCTGTGTTTTATGAAAGAGTCTGAAGAATCACTCAATCTAGTGTCAAAGTCGCTAAGTTCATAACACTGGAAAAACAAAGACCCTGTGTATCAGTCAAGGCAGTAGTAATAGATCCATCCAATTAGTCACACCACTTTAACCAATCCGGCTTTAAACTGAAGGAGGACCACCTGCTTAATTAACATTGACACAGTAATGAATAAATATATGAATAAGTGAATGTAGATATGCAGTACATAAATGCATGAATAAATTTTGAAATGCGGAAATAAATAGTCAAACAAATATAGAAATGAACAATCAAATAAATGAAAAACTGCTGAAATAGAATTTTTATTGCCAAAATGTTTTTATTTTTGAATTAATTAATTAAATTATTTATGTCAGAATTTATTC
>NW_019524251.1:34738-38815 GCF_002814215.2 Seriola lalandi dorsalis
AACACAGCTCACTGGTGATTCGCAGTCAGAACTGTTTGCAGTTGTTTGTTTCCCAACAGGGAACGAAGTGTTGGCTTCTTCATATTTATACTATATTTTAGCCCTTTCAGCCTTTTCCACTCAGTCACTTACCAGAACATGTCAGTTAAGTCTGAGGGTTCAGAGCTCGGGCCTTAGGGGGGACTTTGGTATTGGACAGACAGACATCAATTACATGGCTGTTCCTGTAGTTATTAGCTTGTTGGGTTCAACTAACTGGGCATATTTAGTAATAAAATTATAAACCCGACAAGTGACAGGGATATGCGTTTTGACAAAGAATGGGGGGATTTTGTAGCAGTAATGTAGCAGAGACGCAGCAGTCTTTGTTGTTGTCATGACTGGGAGCAGATCAGGACCACTGTGTGGATAACTTCTTTTAACGTTTAGTGTTGTTATCCTGTTTCCTGATTCCGTCTTACACAAAGCACTTTGTTTGCTTTGTGTGCTTCTTATGGTTTCTTTTGCACTGTCTCTATTGTATTTTTTATGGATTTTATACTTTTATTTATTCATTTTTTATTGAATATTTGGACGTTTGTTACGTGTGAGTCGTTTAATGACAAAATAAGACCAAACCAAGATCTGAGTTTTTCCACCATCACATTAGTTACCTATTTCTCTTTTTTTCTTTCTTTTTTCTTATATTTTTGCCTTTATTTTCATAGTAGAGTGAAAGATAGACAGGAAAGTCAGGGAGAGAGGTGGGATGACATGCAGCAAGGGTCCAGGGTCAGACTCCAATCCATGGCCACTGCAGTAAGGACTAAGCCTATGTGGTACGTGCTGTACCAGATGAGCCTCCGAGATGCCCCAGTAACCTATTTCTCATGTCCCTTTGTCCCTCCAGAGCTCCGACAGCAACATGTCTGTAAGGAGGAAGAGATTCTCACAGACCAGCAACTATGTAAACAGGAGGATCCAGAGCCTCCACAAATTAAAGAGGAAAAGGAGGAACTCTGTACCAGTCAGGAGGGAGAGCAGCTTGTACTGAAGAAAGGGACTGATACCTTTATATTGACTCCTACTAATGAGGAAAATGACCGAAGTGAACCAGAAGCAAACAGAGACCACCAGCTCCTCTCTCACAACACTCCTGTAGCTAAGAAACAAGATCAGAAAAGAAGGAAGCATGTGGACCCAGGATCAAAGAGTCGTAAAACTCGGACAGGTAAAAACTCTTTAAAATGTCACACATGTGGAGCAGTTTTTAAAAATAAGTACAATTTGAAAGTACATCAAAGATGCCACACAGGTGAGAAGCCATATTCTTGTAGCACCTGTGGGAAAAAATTCACTCGGACATCAACATTGAAAGATCATTTAAAAACCCATACAGGTGAGAAGCCATATTCTTGTGACACCTGTGGGAGAAAATTTAGTCGGACATCAAGATTGAAAGATCATTTAAAAAGTCACAGAGGTGAGAATTTATATTTTTGTAAAATATGTGGAAAATGTCTAAGATCAAGCTCAGGCCTGGTGGTCCACATGAGAACCCACACAGGGGAGAAGCCGTACACCTGCAACACCTGTGGGAAAAAATTTAGTATCAAGGCTGACTTGACTAAACATACAAGAACCCACACAGATGAGAAGCCATATTCTTGTGAAGAATGTGGGAAAGGTTTCACTACTCGTTCAATCTTGTTGGTTCACATGAGAATCCACACAGGTGAGAAGCCTTATTTTTGTGCAACATGTGGGAAAGGTTTCAGAACTTGTTCTGCATCATTGGTCCACATGAGAAACCACACAAGTGAAAGCCCATACACCTGTAACATCTGTGGAAAAAAATTCAGTAACAAGTCCGACTTCAGTAGGCATACAAGAATCCACACAGGTGAGAAGCCATATTCTTGTAGCACCTGTGGGAAACAATTCACTCGGACATCAACATTGAATGATCATTTAAAAAATCACACAGGTGAAGAGCCATATTCTTGTGACACCTGTGGGAAAAAATTTAATCGGCCATCAAAATTGAAAGATCATATAAGGAGTCACACAGTTGAGAATTCATGATTTTGTGAAACATGGAATAAGTCTCAGATCAAGCTCAGGACTGTTAATTCACATGAGAACCCACACAGGTGAGAAGCCGTACCCCTGTCACATCTGTGGGAAAAGGTTCATTCAGAACTCAAACTTGGCAAGACATGTAAGAATCTATACAAACACAAAGTCATAATTCATGAACATGTGGGGGAATTATCAGACTTAATGGGGAATTGACAATCCACATGAGAAGAGCCTTGAAAAATGATCTTTGAAAAAACTTTGTTTTATAGTGAGTGCATAGTTTCTAAGATGTAAGCATTTAAACGACTGAAATTCTTGATTTTTTTTTTTTTTTTTAATGCTCTACCAGTTATATGTAGATCTCTCTAAGTCTGTAACGTCAAAGGTGAGAAACCCCTCAAATGCTGTTGTGTCATTTATATGGTCATCTTACCATCAAGTCTCTGTCTAGAGCATGTCCTTTCTTTTTGTAATTTTGTGATTTAATCAGTTTGATATAATTTTTGTTTAAGAGGTGATGCACAAACACAAGTTGTAGAAGATGAACTACATTGTTTTGTAAAAGGTGCTATACAAATAAACTGACTTTTGTCAAAGAATTTCAACAATGAAAATGTTCCAGGCAAGAGCTTGAGGCAAGTTCACCTGGATGCTCTTAGATGGCAAACCAAGCCTCTTGAGGTTAGTCACATGAGTGTGTTGCCATAATTTCTCAAAGATATGTGTAAGGATGGCATCCTTCAGGGTGAAGATCACTGTGACAGTTATCAGTTGGTCTCATAGAGCCGTACCTTAAGACTTTTCTTCAGAATTCAATAACAATATTAAACAGGTGTTTTAATATTGCAGGTCACCAGCTGGGGGTGAAGTTAAAATATGTTATAATATGGTTTGGTAGTTTTATCAATGAGCATGTCTCATATTGAACATGCATATTTACACAGGCATCATGTATCTTACCTGAGTACGACATTGACTGTCCTCAGATTTCCATGACTGCATATAAATGATACACATGAAGTAATGAACACCTAAAGTCAAGGTTCTGTAAACGGTCGTCACTGCCACTAGATGTCGCACTAGACTACTAGCATCTCAGACCAAAACAAATGCTTCTTCAGACACGCCCTTGGCCTCCGTTTAAACCCTTAAACCCTCGCCGTCACGTTGTACACTAAACTTTCTACTAGAAGATATTTCACTGTGCCGTTTCACCTGTGGGTAGTGCCTCTGTGTTTATAAACTTTGGGAGGACCAACAGTTTAACAGGAGAGACTCCAGTGCCAGACCCTAACTCAGAAGTTCACTAATATGTATTTGCTCTGAGACCGGAAACCAAGACAGGGAGCAAAGAAACTCAGATTACTACACACAGAGAGGGGAAGCGGCTTCATTCTCTAGTCAGGACGCCATTACTCCACTACATCTTTACATAGAAAGTTGTTGTTTACTGCTCTATTATTCTTTGAAATCTAATTTAAGAAACATTTTAACAAATAAATTCTGAGGTTTTTGTACTTTTAGTCACTTTATTTTCTTCTTATTACTTCCACTTTCCTACATTTTACCACCAAATGTTTTATCTTTAGACCACTACATTTACTATACTGGACAACTGCAGTTACTTTGGTGAATATATTTTCACACATAACAGCTTAAAATTAATGTGGAAGTACAGAGAAAATTACATAATTTCCCTCTGAAATGAAACAGCGCAGATAATAATCGAACTCACGTCCACTTCCGGAACTTAACAGTGTGACACACAGCGGAAGTAGACAATGAAAGCGCGCGAGTGGTGTTAGCTCTAAGGATGTGTGGATTTAGCCTGAAGACAGTGGTGTAGTTGTTTTACAGAATACTAACATTGAAAAACTATCGTCGAGTACGAGGAAGAGATCGATCGTCAGCGCAGACTGCTGGATATCGTTTGGAAACCCGAGATAAAGCTACACAGGACAGGTCTGTGAAACCAGGATGGTCTGAATGGAAACTAACACTGATCAGAGCTCTACG
>NW_019524251.1:41796-42787 GCF_002814215.2 Seriola lalandi dorsalis
TATGAAGAGACATGGAGAAATGAGCTTGGAAAAATCTTGGTGTTACAGTGGCTGCACAGTGTCTAAGAATGTAAACGACTGAACTCTAATATTATTAATTTGAATATTTCCTTACTCTACCATAGTTATTTGAGTGGATCATAAGTCTGTACTATCAGGTGAGAAACCCTCAAGTGCTGTTGTGTCACATATGTGGTCCTCTTTCTACTTACTTCAAAGTCTTTTTATCTAGTGCATGTCCCTTCAATTTAGATTTTTAATAATTTTGTGATTGAATCAGTTTGATGTAATTTGTATTTTCTCATCTTTTAGAGGTGATGCAAAAACACAAGTTGTAGAAGATGAACTACATTGTTTTGTGAAAGATGCTATATAAATAAACTGACTTTTGTCAAGAAATTTTAATAATGAATTATTTCCTTCAGTGCTGGTTATTCAGACTGATCTCACATTGACAGATCGGATTGAAGGATTTCAATTGTCATCAGCCTAAGTGGTAGTACTGTATACATCGATCGATGCTGAGTGGAATATGGGCAACAAATTCTTCTTCACTAATCTCATGTATTTATTCTAACAGTCAAGCTTTGTAGTGTAAAAGACCGGATGACCTGCACCGCATGTTGCAATCAAGTTGTACAAGACACAAGGGGGGTCATCAATCACATAAGCCTTAGGATTCAAAGTAAATATGAAGAACAGCCATCTTGAACCCATACAGCATACTTTTCTAGGTCTATGCTTGAATCCCTTCACAAATTCAGGGTTATTGAAATTTTGACTTTGTTGGAACAGATGTGCAATCACAGCTGAAGTCGAAAATAAAAGCTAATTCACGTCCCCTGCCGGAACTTCACTGTGTGACTCCCAGCGGAAGTACACAATGAAAGTGCGCGAGCAGCGTTAGCTGTTGGTATATGTGGAGTTAGCTTGAAGATGACGGTGTAGTCGTATCGCAGGTAAATATTTCAGTGGTAACTAAGCAACAATG
>NW_019524252.1:0-633 GCF_002814215.2 Seriola lalandi dorsalis
CACACACACACACACACACACACACACACACACACTGGATATGGAGTGTCAAAGAATTGTTCTCATATATATATTCATATATATATATATGTGTGTATATATATATATATGTGTATATATATGTATATATGTGTATATATATATATATATATATATATGTTGCTATTGCTTATTGTGTTAGTATTTGATCCTTCTGTTTTCAATCCTCTTTTTATTCTTCCCTCCATTCCTCTTGCCTCTCCCATTTTCTCCTGCCTGTCATATTCTTTCCTCTCTATCTCCCCCTCCCTGCCTCTCTCATCCTTGTTTTCTATCTACTCTTTCTCCGTCCTCTCACACTTCCCCTCAATCAATCCTCATACCCCACCCCCCTCATTCATCTATCTGTCCCCTCTGCTTCTCCTTCCTCTTCTCCTCAATAGGTTTGAGTTTCCAGATCAGTTACCTCTGGATGAGTTCCTTCAGAAGCCTGACTCTAAGGACCCAGCTAACTACATCCTGCACGCAGTGCTTGTGCACAGCGGGGACAACCATGGCGGTCACTACGTCGTCTATCTTAACCCCAAAGGAGACGGCAAAGTGAGTGTCAAGGAACCAATAGTGAGAACAATTTTTTTTATACACCTTTTCACC
>NW_019524252.1:3768-7263 GCF_002814215.2 Seriola lalandi dorsalis
GACATCCCCCACATATAAGCGATGCATGCAACACACACTCTCCGACCAGTTGACTGTCATTGAGGCTCTGTTCTGTGTAGGTGCCATGTTGTGATTAAGCAGAGCGGAAGAGATCAATAAACAGACAGACAGACAGACAGAACACTTACTCAGTTTGGTTTCGTAGCTGCTGCTGCTTCGTATGGTTTTAAACAGAACTTTCGTTTCAAACAGGGAAATGAAGGAAGAAACATAAATAAACAGCTGTTTCTACATGCTTCCCCCTGCTGATTTTGACTGAATATTGTGAATGCTGTGATTATTAAATGTAAATAATATTTTGTTGGTGATGTGAATTTTATTTTCAACATGGCCATAAAATGTATTTGTCATCCTACATCCTGCCTTGTCACTCGGGGTATCCGCGAAACAGTGGCAAGGACATATTTTTGTCCAAACCTCAAGAATTTGTATGCTAATTATGACAAACTTTAACACAAATGTATAATACGATACAATGAAGTGATAACACTATATATATCTAAAGGTCAACTTCACTGCGACGACATAATGTTCTGCAAAAACACTTTTTTGGCCACTATTCAAAACCATAACCCAGGAACAGAAAGGAAGATTGTGACTATATTTGGTCTGATACTGACTTGGTGACACCACCTTGACAGATCGTGTTTGTGTGTGTGTCGCATCCACTTTTTACAATTTGTAGCAACAGCCATATTTGAAGCTTTATCTACTGTCATGGCTACAACTTTGTGTTCTACCAGAATCAGCTTTATTTGCCAAACATTTAAACACATACAAGAAATACACTTGATTTTATTGAATTCCTTCAAAGTCTTCACTACATATTTCAGTCTGTACAGATGTGGATGTAAAATGCATCTTCACTGGTTGGCATAAGCTTACAACCATGAGGTGGTAATTCTAGTTCTTGCCATTTTAAATGTTTGATGCTAAAATAAACACAGCAACTGTTATATGGTTAGATGAGAAGAGCAGACGCTCAGTTGGGGCAAATGTTTGCTTATTCTATTTTTTCCCTCCAAGCTTATCATTCTTTCTTTTTGTTTTAAGTCTTTGTCCAGTTTTACTGTCAGTCACTAAGGCTGTGTTCTTCCTGTCCTCTTCCCCCTCATGGCAGATGGTGACAGAGGACCAGTTCTGTGGTCATCAGGGCAACGACATGTATGATGAAGAAAAAGTGAAGTACACAGTCTTCAAGGTCCTGAAGAGCTCCACGCTGCAAGAGTTTGTTCAGAACCTCTCCCAGACAATGGTGAGGGACTCCACTTTGTGTGAGGGGGAAAATAGTAGAGAATGTTTGACTGGGGTTTGCATTAAACGTTGAACTACAGGTAACATAAAGTCTGACATTTGGTTCTTTCAATTGTTGACGAGGATACCTTTTTAGAAACATTCTAATTGTGACAAATCTGAATCCCGTTTCGATGTAATGGAAAACCCAACCTAACTCTCTGCTCTTGTGTTTATGTTGTGCCCATTCAAAGCTCATTAAACTTAATGTGTTGCCTGTCTTTGAAGCAACTAATGTATGACTGAACTTTATTCACCCCAAAGGAAACTCTGTTTGCACATACACTGCATACTAAGTCTCAACACATGCCTCTATCTGAAGCTGGGGCTTTTTGATTTTCCTGTTTGCCTGCCATTTGCTAGCTAAACAGCCACTTGGCATTGTAGAGGACAAAAATACGTGCACACATTCACATTTCTTTCTCCTTTCCATCATCAACAGTTGATAAAAGTATACTATGATGACTCAGGAAAAAATAAACAATGGCTAGAAATTTTAGTGTTAAATGGTCACAAAGTGTAAGAAAATGGTTGTAGTCAGGAGCCCTGCCATGACACTTGTTGACTGTGTTACCTCCTCTCTTGCAAACTCCTTCACACCCTTTTATTATCTGCTTGGTTTGTTTTTTTCCATCCTAATGCTGCTTCCCAATTTATTGTGCAATTAAGTTTTTGGCTTTTGTGTTCAGTGTCTTATAAGTGCAAAATAAACATGAGAATGAAAACTGTTGGATATGAACTCACACATTGATGTGCTTCAGGGTTTCCCACAGGACCAGATGAGGCTGTGGCCCATGCAGGCCCGGAGCAATGGAACCAAGCGACCTGCCATGCTCGACTACGAGGCTGACTGCAACAAGTCGGTAAGTGTTTCTTTCTGGAAGACTGGTTTGTTGTGAGTGTTGTCACCCGTTTTCACACTCTCGTTGTGAATAAAAGGAAAAAGAAAACGACTAATATGCAGGCTAGTGAGCTGAAATGGGAGAGCTTCAGGTGTTAAACTGTGGCAGTCAGTAGTTTCGCATCTCCTGTAAGGGAATTAAAATGCAACATGAAGCTTTAGAAATGCGTTCAGATGTCCTTTGTAGTAGTGAGTTTATTCAGAGTACAACTCTGAATAGAGAATTTTGTATTAGTGAAAACAGAAATAAAAGTGGCTTACATTAAAATAGGAAATAATCTTTCAACTGCTAGAATGTTTAAAACTGTGCAAAGATGAGCTGCATTCTGAAGTACTCATGCATTTATGTCTTTTATGATGCATCAGCTGTGAGTCCATATATAATCTGTCAGTTCATATTCGCTTGATTTTTGGAGGCCCCCTTTATTGTATTTGTGCTTTGCAACATGGGCATTTGTGTGCATGGATGCATGCACTAATTATTCCCTTCGACCCTTATTGAAATTAGTCAGTGACATTAGAAAATGCAATAGTTTTTAATGTTTTTGCACATCTGTGTTTCAGATGATCGACCTGAGTGACAATGAGAACCCCTGGACAATATTTTTGGAGACAGTGGATCCAGAGATGGCAGCCAGCGGGGCCACGTTACCCAAGTTTGACAAAGACCGTAAGTCCCACATTTCACCCTCATCCTACTCAGTGTCTTTTCCAGTATCATTTCACACATTGTGTAACTTTACTATGTTAATATCATGTGATTTACAGAGCTCATTAAGTGTAAAAGACTATATTTAGTTCAAGCTAAATACAAGGCAAAATGACCTCTAAATCAGTCCTCCTTTATATCTCATGTTCTTCTGTGTTAAACTGACTTTACATCCATTGCGTTTGTGTTGGCACAAGCTCATTGCAACTTGAAATACTAGAAATGCTGCTTCATAGGTCATGATCACTGTTAACATTTTGGGAAACACTGTAGCATGTAATACAATAGGAATAGTTGCAGGTTTTGTGTAATTTAAGTAGGCTTACAACATTAACAAAATCTTTTTGTGTGTTAAGTATTTTATTTCTAACGCCAGTTGTACTCATTAAAGATTCACCCATGTTATGCTATCAACCTCTGTAGCAAGAATGTCTTTGTCTTGTTTTATTTCTGAATATTCCTTGTTAAGCAGTCAGTTCTTTAGGGGACCTGTTGTACCTTTAGTGACTGTCTCCTTGTTTCTAGATGATGTCATGTTGTTCTTGAAGATGTATGACCCCAAAACCAGAAG
>NW_019524253.1:0-608 GCF_002814215.2 Seriola lalandi dorsalis
CAGGCGTGGAGCTGTAGAGGCACTTTATAGTCGTTAACTTTCAGTTAGAGCTGACACTAAATCAAATATAACACACACCCCTTCCACATATATTTTGGCATCACCTTGGTACCGATGCATCAGTTCTCACGACATCCCTTCGAGACAAACTGAAGCTCTGGATTTTCTTCTTCTGAACACACAGACTGGACCACAACAACTTTTTAGGCAGGTTGGCCATCAACAAGTTACAACAGATCACTGAAACAGACGAACACAAAACAGGAAAATGTTCTCACATTCATACATATGATGATTTTTGCATATAACCAACCGTGGGATGGCAGAGATCTCAGGAACCAAGGACGGTCATGACATAGATCACGGGGAAGCCACACATTTTTATATTTTTGTTTTGACCAACATGAGAGAATTGCTCTGTGTTGAGGAGACGAAAACAAGATAACAAGACAACATGTCGCAGTAAACAACTTCTCTGTGATACCGAACTTCCACTTTTACATCGGTTCACATGCTGAATGAAGCGTGAGCGCTGCAGCTGTGTTTGTGACTGTTACACACACACACTTAGATGTGTGAACAAATATAACGTAACACCGAGGTTCTCC
>NW_019524253.1:4433-5290 GCF_002814215.2 Seriola lalandi dorsalis
CAAACAGTCGGGCATCTGTCATGAAAAGGATTTCGTCTCTTTGTCACCCACAGGCGACCAACTGTGGGATCGTGGAGAGTATTCTCAACTGGGTGAAGTTCAAAGCTCAGACGCAGCTGAATAAAAAGTGCTCATCTGTGAAGCACAGCAAGATCAAAGGCATCCCCAAACTAGATGACGCCAATGATGCTGGTGTGTTAAACAGTGTCATTATTTATTAACGTGTAGAAGCCTGAACGTCCACAGCTCTTAACCTAAACCACAGATGTGTTTTACAGACGTTTACAGAACACTTTAATGGGAGTGAAGTGTCTCATGAGGCGTTACAAAGCTTCACGATGCATCATCTGCATATTATGAGAAGAGCTTTAATTAACACTGTTGATTGAACACGTCTAATAATGAATATACAACCTTTATTTACTTCAACTGGAGATAAAATAAATCATTTCCTCAAACGGTAAAAACAAGACTGCACAAGTTTGATGTGTTCCAACAGTAATTTAACACTTCCTTATTTACTCACTTTTTATTTATTTGAATATCGGCTTGTATTTCTACAATTTACCGTAATTTTGTAATTTGTATAATCAGTCTTTTCCATATCCGTGTCCCAGGTGGCAAACACTCCTCTGAATGCACGCTCATCCTCACTGAGGGAGACTCGGCCAAGTCTCTGGCCGTCTCTGGACTGGGAGTCATCGGACGCGATCGCTACGGAGTTTTCCCGCTCAGAGGGAAGATCCTGAACGTGCGAGAGGCAACACACAAGCAGGTATGAGACTGGATATTAGAGAAATTCCTCCCACAAACAAATATATGACAAACGGTGTGAGTGAAGCTGCAGCTGGTGACAG
>NW_019524253.1:6477-6939 GCF_002814215.2 Seriola lalandi dorsalis
TAATATTTGCATGTTAATTTGTTTGTCTGCAGGCGACCAAGAACAAGCAGGAACTGGCTTTTTACAGCATTCCAGAGTTTGATGAGTGGAAGAAACAGACAGAGAATCATAAAACCTGGCATATAAAGTACTACAAAGGTTTGTTTCTCAAGTGCTTCAATATATAAATGTGTAAATGAAAGTTTTTATTAACTCAAAACTTGCTTGAATTAAAAAAAAAAAAACGTTGGAATTTATTTTTCCAGGTTTGGGAACAAGTACAAGCAAAGAGGCAAAGGAATACTTTGCCGACATGGAGAAGCATCGCATCACATTCAGATACAGCGGTGTAGAGGACGACGCTGCCATCACTCTGGTGAGTTTAATGCTGCAATGTCACATAGAAATAAAGAGAGAGAGAAGCTCCTTTTAATTGCATTGCATTGCATCTTGCACAAATGGATCAAAACCCCCCCAGCAAGT
>NW_019524254.1:0-881 GCF_002814215.2 Seriola lalandi dorsalis
TGTGTGTGTGTATGTGTGCATGCGTGTGTGTATGTGTGTGTGTGTATGCGTGTGTATGTGTGTGTGTGTGTGTAGGTGTGTGTGCGTGTGTAGGTGTGTGTGCGTGTGTGTGTGTGTGTGTATAAGTGTGTGTATGTGTATGCGTGTGTGTGTGTGTATGCGTGTGTGTGTGTGTGTGTGTATGTGTGTGTGTGTGTATAAGTGTGTGTATGTGTGTGTATGCGTGTGTGTGTGTGTGTAGGTGTGTGTGTAGGTGTGTGTGTGTATATAAGTGTGTGTGTGTATATAAGTGTGTGTGTGCGTGTGTGTGTGTGTGTGTATGCGTGTGTGTGTGTGTGTGTGTGTATGCGTGTGTGTGTGTGTATGTGTGCGTGTGTGCGCTCACAGGACGTGTCGTCGATCCACTCGATGTGAGCTGGAGGATACTCCTTGAAGTAGCCGAACACGTCCTGTGTGCTCATGTCGTCCACGCCCGTCACGTGGATCGCCTCCATGCGCAGTCTGGGGATGGCTGAGCACCACAGAAGAAGACGACAACAGGTTCAACAAACACACAACGGAGTCGGACCGTTGTTAACACCTGTGAACTGATCCACCTGTCCACCTCACTCTCAACACATGAACCCAACACAACATCTGGGGCCAGCTGCACAAAACACCTCAAGTTAAGACTGTCCTCTGTCTGACTTAACGTTTCCTTTGAATATATTGTTTTCTGCTTATCTCGGTCCAATACTTAAGGAACCACTTAGAGTTAAACCATCGCACAAAAGACCTTAGTGACCGAACCAAGGAAAAACCCTAAAGGTGCATGTGACTCCGTCTGAACCTCTGAGTTTAATGAGATTAATGAAGAAACTAAACAGTGGACCCTTAACGAC
>NW_019524254.1:1820-2356 GCF_002814215.2 Seriola lalandi dorsalis
GAGCAGGTGAGGAGCAGGTGAGGAGGGCGTAGCTCCTCCTCTTACCTTTCTTCATGGTGTCTTTATCCAGAAAAACGTTCCTCTGTCCAACGCTCTCCTCCACGTGGAAATGGAAACGTCTTGCTCGCTTCTCTTTTCTCTCGATCGCCTCCTGATTAAAAACACACACACACACACTGACTGATCACATGACTGATCGGAGAAGCATCAACCAATCAGAGATATAGATTAACCCTACATCACCTTCATCCTGCAGCATTAATAAAAAACAATCTGATAATTTATAATGAATAAAGACAGTAACAGGAAACAGTCTGAGAGACGTTCGGCTGCTGGTGGGCGAGGAACGTCACAGACCTCAGACCAGAGCTGTTCAACAGTGAGGATGTTCACTCTGATGTGATTTAATCTGGTTGTTGCAGCTGGTAAAAGACTAAAGTAGAATCACTGCCACTCAGACTATAGTCTTAGAAAATATTAAATATGAACCATTTGTGTGACATTTTGTCATTATTGAGACAACGTGAGGATCGGAA
>NW_019524255.1:0-406 GCF_002814215.2 Seriola lalandi dorsalis
GTGTGTGTGTGTGTGTGTGTGTGTGTGTGTGTGTGTGTCCGGTCACGTGATGAAAGAGTGAAACAGAAAGTGTGCAGTGCTTCTTCGCGCTCTCCTCAACAGTCAGTCTCCTCGTCCTGACGGTTCACTGTGAAGCAGCCTGACACAGGTAAGACATGATGGATGGTTAACAAGACTGACTGACTGACTGACTGACTGACTGACTGACTGACTGACTGACTGGTGACTGACTGACTGACTGACTGACTGACTGACTGGTGACTGACTGACTGACTGACTGACTGACTGACTGACTGATTGATTGACTGACTGACTGACTGACGGACTGACTGACTGACTGACTGACTGACTGACTGACTGACTGACTGACTGATTGATTGACTGACTGACTGACTGACGGACTGAC
>NW_019524255.1:935-1503 GCF_002814215.2 Seriola lalandi dorsalis
GGGGGGTCCTGGTCTGTACTGGTGTACTCATGTTACTGTACTGGTCTGTATCAGTTTGACTGAGGTGCTGTAAAAAACAAGAATTTCATATTTGAAATGATGTTTATATAATAACGTAGGCTGTATATGTATATATATATATATATACACATATACATAAACGATTTCTTCATGAAGGAGGTTTTGAGGTTTCCTCATTTTTGATGTGATTTATTTTGTGATTTTGATTTAGAAATGTATTTAAAGCTCAATATTTCACTCTTCTCCTGTGTTTTATTTGAAGTGTCAACAATAATATTAATAATTATAATAATAACTTTTTTATATGGCACTTTTCTTACAAAGTTACAAAGTGATTTACAAGAAAAGATTAAAACCAGATCAAAGAAAAATCCAAAGTAAAAATAAATAATAACATCTCAAATCCACATTATGTCAAAAGATCTGACAGGAAGTGAAGCGAGTCAATAAAATATGTAAAAAACATAATTAAGGATAAAACAATAAACAGAAAATGTATTAAACATCATCAAAAGGTGAGAGGGAGAGATGTGCTTTAAAAAGAGAT
>NW_019524255.1:1848-4333 GCF_002814215.2 Seriola lalandi dorsalis
CACACACACATTCTCACTATAGAAACTGATGCTTGTGAGGAGCTACAGTGTCTCTGAGGTGATTCACATCATCATCATCATCATCCTCAGTGTCCTGTGAGCTGTGTGAGTGTACTGAGAGCAGAAGATGTCTCTGATGACTGTGTCCGTCTCCTTGGTTACAGTTGGTGACCTGAACATCAGCTGACTGAAGATTCACAGTCAGAAGCAGAAGCTCAGAGTTCAGCCTGTTCACCTGGACCACACACCTGCAGATCTGAAGATGGACTCACCAAAAATAAGAAGAGTGAGCAGAGAGCTGCCTCCTAATCTGTCTGAGTTAATGGACACATTAATTAAATATGCAAATTCATTCATCAAAGACTTTGACAGCAGTGAGGGCAGGATGAGACAGATTGTCAGAGAGTTTCAGGACATCGCTGCTAAGGTGAGAAAGATGCAGGGGACAACAGATACAGTCAGAACAGGAGGAGCTGTTGCCGGAGGAGTAACCCTTGGTGCCGGGATCCTTTTTGCTCTTTTCACTGGAGGAGCAAGCTTATTATTAGGAGGAGCAGCAGCAGCAGCAGCAGCAGCTGTTGGAGGTGCAAATATAACAAAAGTTTGGAAAGAGAGTGGAAGTGCAGAGGAAGTAGAAAAGCTGGGGAGAGAATTCAGGTGGATAGTTGAACCAATGAAGAAGAAGCTGGAAGAAATACAGACCACATGTAAAGAGCTGAAGGAAAAATCATCTGAAGTTCAGGCTGAAAAAACTCTGAGAGACATGAAGGAATTCAACATGATCCTGACACTAATATCTGAACTGAGAGAAAAGGCTGAAGGAGTTTTGGAGATACTTGTAACTGCGTTTACTTCAATAGATGGTCTGTTTCGTCTCATTGTGGCTGTCTTCAGAGTCACTGCGACCCCTGAGCAGGATGAAGAGTTGAGAAAATCCATCATCCAGTCAGCTGGTCAGTGTAGCAAGGTCACTGATGAGTTTGATAAGATGAATAAGAAACTCAGAAAGTTATTAGAACAGTAAAGAGACAAACATCAAGAAACACCAGGCGTTGGTGATGTCAGAGTCCCCACCCCACCAGGAAGTAACAACTCACCTCACAAAAACACTGGAAAGAACCTTTCTTTGTTCCACGGACGGCCATCTTGTCGTTGAGTCCGCCATCTTGTTTTCCTTGTTTAAGCTGTGTGGTAACAGCAACCATTTTGAATCGGCCAATTTGTTTTTGTTTGTGCTCTCACACGCACGCACGCACGCACGCACGCACGCCTGTATATACTTCAGATGCAACATTCATTTGGAGCGACAAGAACTGCCTCCTTCTGAACACCTCCAAGACCAAGGAGATGGTCATGGACTTTGGGAGGTCTCGGCCCTTCAGCCAGTCAACATTCGAGGGAAGGACATTGAGGTGGTGCACACTTATAAATACCTAGGTGTGCACCTGGACAGTAAACTGGACTGGTCCCTGAACACAGATGCCATCTACCTGAAGGGGCGGAGCCGCCTCTTTTCCTCAGGAGGCTCAGGTCCCTTTACGTCTGCAGTGAAATGCTGCACATGTTTTATCAGTCAGTGGTGGACAGACTCTTTTATGCTGCAGTCTGTGGGACGGCAGCATGTCAGACACGAACACAAAGAGACTGTGTCTGTGCTGCAGGAGTCTGGACTCACTCAGGACTGTTGTGGAGAGACACATGCAATGTAAGATGGAGGACATCTTGGACAATACCAACCATCCTCTCCACAACATTATGGCAGGACAGAGAAGCAGCTACAGAAGCAAACATCTCATCTCACTGCAGAACAGAGAGGTTCAGGAGATCCTTTGTTCCCACTGCCATCAAGCTAGGCTGGTTTATAGGTTATTAACTGTTATTATTATCAACAATGAGCTAATGGACACATGAGTTTCACCTAGGGGATAAATAAAGTATCTGTCTATCTATCTATCTATCCACTTTTACCGTCCTTGTAAATAAAAGTCTTTTGGTGTATCTTCTGGTGTGAATACTGTTAACTTCAGTAAAAACTTTAGTCCTTCACTTTCTGCTGACTTGGTCATTTAAATTGTTAAATTAATTATTAATCAAACTTCCAGATTAATAGTAATAATTTGAGACTGAACCAACATTATCCTCTCCTGTTTCAGGATGATGCAACTGAGGAACTTTAAATCATTTTAAAGTTACTAATTAATATTAATATTTTTATCATTGATATTTTATTAGTTTATGATAGCCAATAATTTGATAAACTGCTTAACAACATAAATAGATAAATATCAACAATTAGAAATAAATGACAAAATAAATAGGAACCAAAGTGATTCCAGACAAGGGGGTTCAACTTAAATGTTCAAGTATAAATATAATGTAAAATAATAAAGTGTTACAGCTGATAATGAAATAATGAATTGTGTGTGTGTGTGTGTGTGTGTGTGTGTGTGTGTGTGTGTGTGTGTGTGTGTGTGTGTGTGTGTGT
>NW_019524255.1:5293-12637 GCF_002814215.2 Seriola lalandi dorsalis
GGGGGGGGGGTGCAGACATATCCTGTTTGAAGTCTGGCTTCATTCACATCACGCTCGTCTCCAGAGCTGAGAACGGTTAGTGAACGTCTCTGAAATCGATCAGTAAGTTTACAGCAAACAGCTGTTTCCAAATATATGAGCTCATGGAGAACCAGGTGAAGTCGGTTTCAGTTTGGGACATTTTGGAATGAGATAAAACCAGGAAATGAAGATGTTTGTCAGCTTGTGTCTCAACACACAGATTTAGTAAAATGAAATAGTTTAGATGAATCTTCTAACAGATGATTTCAATACATGAACTTTGTCTGTTGACATGAGACATGACAGATAGAAAGCTACTGAAAATACTGGGTGATATATGTCATCATCATCATCATCATCCTCAGTGTCCTGTGAGCTGTGTGAGTGTACTGAGAGCAGAAGATGTCTCTGATGACTGTGTCCGTCTCCTTGGTTACAGTTGGTGACCTGAACATCAGCTGACTGAAGATTCACAGTCAGAAGCAGAAGCTCAGAGTTCAGCCTGTTCACCTGGACCACACACCTGCAGATCTGAAGATGGACTCAACAACAAGACTGAGTTTAGATATGTTAATGAACACACTAATCAATCATACAACTTCATTGATCAAAGCCTTTGACAGCAGTGAGGACAGGATGAGACAGATTGGTAGAGAGTTTCAGGACATCGCTGAGAACATATTACAGATACAAAAACAGGAACTGGAGAACAGGAACTACTGTTCTAGGACTCGGAGTCATGCAGCTCCATTCACTGCAGGACTGAGCAGATGAAAGACAACAAAAGTGGAAAGAAAGCAAAAGAGCTGGGAGAAGAGTTCAGGAGGATTATTGAACCAATGAAGAAGAAGCTGGAAGAAATAAAGACCATGTGTGAAAAGTTGGAGGAAAAATCATCTGAAATTCAGGCTGAAAAAACTCTGACAGAGATGAAGGAGTTCGACATGGGGGGAGTGAGTGAAGGAGATTGGTTAAGAGCCTCCATCATCCAGTCAGCTGATCAGACTCAGCTGATCAGACTCAGCTGATCACTGAGGAGATGATGAAGATGAAGAAGAAACTCAGCGAGTTCACAGTGAAGAGACAGTAAATCTACTGTGGTGTGTGTTTGTGTGTGTGTCACCTTACATCATCAATACGATCAATATGTACTGATTGGCCCCTGACAGGTCCATCCCACCACAGCTGATCAGTCAATTAGTTAATTAATTGGATAATTGATTAATTGTTGTGCTAATGTTTGATGCTGTGACAATAAATAAATATCAAATGAAGATGATGTGTTCCAGTTCCACCTTAAATTTACAGATCCTCCTTAAGAGACATGTAAGAGTCTTGATCTTGTGATGACACGTGAAGGTGTGCTGACAGATATTATTGATTTATTGATTGATTGATCACGTCAGAGGAACAGGAAGAATCTGCTGCTCCACACTCTGTCCAGCAGGTGGCGGTAACGCCCCGGGAGCCGGTTTGTCCGCCGCCATTAAAAGCCAGAGAAGAAGTAGGTGACGCTCAGCGGTGGAGTCAGTTCACAGTCACCTGTCCGGAAGCACCAGGCTCATTCATGACTGCTCAGGTGAGTTTCAGTGTTTTTACAACCGAGTGTCCGCGTGTCTCTTCCGTTGTTCTCATGATGTGAGCGTGCACGCGCCTGACTCCGTTGACATTTGTCTCAATGAAACACCGATCAGAAGAACCGGACACCGCGTCCGACAGTTACAATGAACTTTAATGACGAGTGACGTCAGCGCCAAATCAAAGCGTCACCTCGTCTCAGTAGATTACATCATCTTTCATCCAGCTGAGAGACAGACATGTCGTGTAGCTGAGAAGTATCCAGATGTTGATCTGTATGACCTGATATCTGTCTGTCATGGCTGCCACATGAAACGCGGCAAACTCCTCGTGACAAGCGCGAGGAGGGAGATCCTGCTGTGACTGACACCCGGTCCTGACCCGAGACTCAGACCGGGTCAGGTTGTTGTTGTTGTTGTTGTTGTTGTGGTTGTGTTGACAGATTATCACCAGTCATGAGGATGTGACCTGATTTGTCAGAGGTCTGATCACTTCTGATCAGGTTGATTGATCATCACTGATACTGTTTGACTGTTATTGTGGAAACTTTAAAAAATCTAAGTTCAAATCACGTTTCAAAATAAAAGTTTAACAGGTTTTCATCTGTTAATGAGATAAAATTACAGGTGTGTGTGTGTGTGTGTGTGTGTGTGTGTGTGTGTGTGTGTGTGTGTGTGTGTGTGTTTTCTTCAGGTGTGTGTGTTGTACTTCGCTAAGAGCGTGGAGCTGACCGGAGTGAAGCAGGAAGACATTGTTGCCGTGCCGACACCAATCAGCAGCCTAGACCTCTGGAGTCTGTTGCTACAGCGACACCCGAGGTAACACACACACACACACACACACACACACACACACACACACACACACACACATACACACACAATGATTGGCTGTTTACTCCTGATTAGCCAATCAGATAACAGCAGGGACGGGGCCTTGATCCAGGAAACATCAGCACCTGTTCAGAGCTTCTTCCTCTGACTGTGATCGCCACAAACTACCCACAATGCAACAGTGTCTGTAGACTGTAATTACATCAACACTGTGTGTGTGTGTGTGTGTGTCTGTGTGTCTGTGTGTTTGTGTGTGTGTGTGTGTATGTGTGTGTGTGTTCAGACTGTCTGTCCTTCAGGATCAGGTGGTGTTGGCAGTGCGTCAGCATTACGTTGCCATCGGTGACCAGGTAGTAACCCTGGGAGACGGGGACGAGGTGGCCGTGGTGCCGCCGCTCAGCGGAGGATAGAATATAGGAGAGACGGTGAGTGATCGAGTTTCAATTGAAGATCAATACATGTGTCATCACACACACCTGAGCCACAGGTGCAACATCCAATCAGATCAAAGCTTCATCAATAGTTACTTAAATTGATCAGTTTTAAAGTCACTGGAAGAACTGGAAGTTGAGACTGACTGTGGATCAACAGGAAGGAACTGGATGAGATAAAAAACATACATATCCACATATTCTATATGTTGTTTATGTTATTTTATTCAAAGAAAATTCATCATGAAATAGAAAACACTTCAACACTTTCACATTTTAACTTTTCAATTCCCAGAAGTTTCATGAATATTTAGCTGAGCTTTAATTCTGCTGTGTCACATAAATAGATACTTTATTTATCACCGAGGGGAAATTTATGTTAGTAATAATAATAATAATAGTTGATAACAAATAATAAATTATAACAAGCCTGCAGGTTATTCATGTCTTTCTAATGCGTGTTAAAAACCACTGTGGTCTTGTTTATTTGATTCTCCATTCACATCCTCACACATGGAGCCGTCGTCTTCTTCATGACCTGAGAGGCTTTCACTTCATCAACTGTCCCACATGACGAAAAGCTGATTGTCTGAGACAGGTGTGTTTTTTTCTTTTTCTCCAGAAATGTCGGAGGAGCGGAGAGACGTGTTCAAACTGAGCCATGATTGGCTGTCTGTACAGGAAGTGGTGGACGCCGTCAGCAGCACTTCCTGTGGAGCCATTTCAGTTTTTATAGGTTCGAAATAAGATTTGAGTTTATTCACAGGATTCAGATGTTTACATTTAACACTGTGTGTGTGTGTGTGTGTGTGTGTGTGTGTGTGTCACAGGTACAACCCGTGAGGACGAGGTGGACGGCAGGAAGGTGATTGGTCTGGAGTACGAGGCGTATGAGCTCATGGCCCAATCAGAGTTTGCCAAACTGTGCGCTGACATCAGAGAGCGCTGGCCGACTGTGACGCACATCTGTGTCCACCACAGGCTGGGGTGAGGCGCTAACTCTAACTTCTAATGCTAACAGTAATTTTAACGCTAACTGCTAGCTTCTTACTACTAATGCTAATGCTAGCTGCTTGCTTCTAGCTTCTACCTACTTTCTACTAATGCTAACATTCACTGCTAGCTGCTAGCTTGTAACTGCTAATGCTAAAGCTAACTGCTTCCTGCTACAAGAGGATGTGTTGTGACCTGTGAACACCATCCCTCAGGTGGGTGAAGGTCGGAGAGGCCAGTGTTGCCATGGCGATCTCATCTCCTCATCGTCACGACGGCCAGCAGGCGATCCAGCACTGCATCGAGCGGCTGAAGGCCAACGTCCCCATCTGGAAGAAGGTAGACGCAGAGAGAGCGAGGTCGTCCTCATTGTTGAAGAGTTAACGTGTTTGATTATTGATCATGTGACTCTCATCAACAGGAAGTGTACGACACACAGGAGTCGAGCTGGAAGGAGAACTCCGAGTGTCCCTGGTCCGCTCCCAGCACAGCTGCTCTAGACAGAGTTTATCAATAAACATTAATAAAAGTCATTGATCTTTGATTGGTTGTGTTGTGTTCAGAGCAGCTCGTGACTCCGTCAATAAACACATGAACACGTAAACCTGGTGCTGAGAAGTGATGACATCATCAGTGGAGGACGATCTGATTAGTCATCGTCAACCTGCAGGTGGAGCTGTGAACACAGGTATTCAGTGTGTCCAGTTTATTAGGAACACCAGCTGAACCTGCTGGGATGCGCCCTCAGGAAGCTTCTACTGTACAGGTGTGTCTACTACTACTGACAACGGACCAATCACTGTGAAGAGACTGGGTCAGTTCATTCATGACATTATGATTATCATGATGTCATCCTTGTCTTCATGGACAGATTATGAGACAGTGGACCTTCAACCTGTCCAGAAACCAGAAAGACTTCAAACAGGGTACCTGGTCTTGGTCCTTGATCCTGGCCTCTAGTTCTGACCCATGGGGTCCCTGGACCCGGTCTCCAGTGGTCTTATGTGGTCTGGTTTCCTGGTGAAGATGAGACTGTCTCTTGTGTCCGTTGTGTCTTCAGAGACCTGGATCAGTTTCATCACGTCACTGTCTGATCAGAAACCTGATTTTCCTCAGCAGCTGTTCCCCTCATCAACCTCTCTATGAGGAAACTGAGACCAGTGACTCACCTGTGTGGGCAGGTAACCAGGTAACCTGTGTGTTTAGATAGAATATTCATTTCCTGAAGGATATGATCTTGTTATAGATGAATCAGTAAAACATGAAGCTGCAGCTAGATTTAATAATATTAATGGTTAAATCTTATATATATTTATATATATATATATATATATATGTTTTATCTATATAATTATATATATATATATATATATATATATATATATACACATATATATAATTTGTGTGTGTGGGAAGACTTAAAATTATATTTAAAGTCTTAAATAAACCACAGACTGATCAACTGCTGCTATTTCCTGTCTTTGTGAAGCCTGAACTTTCATCTTAGTCCTAATCTTTATTTACATTGATAGCAATAATAATCTTCTATTATTGTTGTTATTGTTTATTGTTCGGCACAGTTAAAATCATTTATCATAAATTAAATAAAAGCAAAGTAAAAATATCCAGGAAAATAATAAACAGGAAAATAAACAAACATACTGTGACTGAAAACAATAAAACAGCTGATATTTATAGAAGATAAATTAATTTATTCTTTGACTCTCCATCCGTATTATGTTTATTATGTCATAGTTTTATTCCTCTGTTTGATCTGCACGTGCTCTTTGTGAATAAACTTTACCGGAAACGAACCGTTCAATCGCAAATAAAAGCCCTTATTTTGAAGTTGACAGGAAGTGGTCCTCTCTCCGTTGCAACAGTCTCGTGCTTGCCGCCTCGCCCCCTGTTGGTCAGCTGACCGTCGGCCGGTCTGCTGACAGTCAAACCGCTGAAGCTCGCACCTTGACCCGGACATCAGCATCGCCAGGCCGAGCCCGGTCTTTGTGTCCCCAGTACCGGAGCCCCTGACCGGGATTGGTTTCCTGACGTGCCCCGCTGTCAGCGGGAGACCGGATCGTTGGCCTAAATCAAGCCGAGCTCGGCGCACACAGAGTCAGACTCTCATTCCGCTGCTCCGACTGATCCCGCTCCGAGGCCGGTCAGCTGGTCGACTCTATCCCGATCCTCCGTGACCCCCAGCCGGCCCTCAGCCCCGGCGGCCCCCGCTGACCGCCATGGCCCTGCTGGACCTCGCCATGCAGGGACTCGCCGTGTTCGGCTTCATCCTGTTCTTCGTGCTGTGGCTCATGCACTGCATGTCCATCATCTATGTGTGAGTGAACGGCTCCATGAGGCTAACGGCTAGGCTAACGGCTAGCGGAGTGACGCCCCTGTTTCCTGCGTTTATCTCTGGTTGTTATTAACGCGTTTGTCACTTAAGAGTTGAAACATTAAAGCCGTCGTGGTGGAGCTGCTCTGCGGGTGTCTGGATGTGTGACAGCCGGTAAACCTCCGTGTCTAACCGGTTAGCTGTTGGGCGTTTTCCTGGTTAACCGCTAGCCGGTTAGCTCTGCCAGTTAATTCCGTTCACTCGGATCTGTGTAGCTTGCGGGAACTAAAGTAATAATCCTATAATTAATGTAAATGTTTCTTGCGACTCAGATTATAAAGAAACTGAAGTGAAGTTTATTTACAGTATTTACATTATTTTGCTGGTTTACTCGGTTCCGTCACAGTTCGCTAGTTAGCCTGTAAATTTCCTGTTTCCTCTGACGTCGAATGACTTTTTTAAAGCTGATTATTTAACGATGTTGTGGTCAGCGGCCGTTAATCTCTCAAGGTGGATGATAGGAAACGTTTTGTTGTGTCATGAGTCGCTGTTAAATTCGGCATTAATCTCACTCACGTAAAACGAATGAATCCCCCATATTTAAAGGTTTTGCTGAAGCTCAGTTTATAGTCCGTGAAGAGACGGTCATTAAAGCGGATAGTTGTAGGGACTTTGTGGTGGAGGCGGATGTTTTTCCGGCACTGATTCGTTTAGTTTGGGGCAGGTGGAGGTGTTGTGTGTTGTAACGGCGTTTGGTTCAGTGCAGTTGTGTAAAGACAAAGCTGATTGGGCAACACGGGTTTTTCCAGTTGCTGCTGCTCAGTTAGTTCCGTAGGTGTGATTCTGAAAATCCGTTAAAGGGATTTGGAAATAATTGTAAAACCAGATTTTATTTTTTTTTAATGACACCAAACTGAACCTCTGAATGCCACATGTTTATAATTGCAATAAATACGACCTGGAAATTCATTTAAAGTTCCTGAAATGTCATTCAATTTGTGAATCCAGCTGTTAGTAGTCGGTCTGTTTATCCGCATCATCATTCATTTACATAAACACACTAAATATCCAGACTGTTAGTCGCTGATTATGTAATTCTCTGTTCATGTAAAAGCTTATGTCAGAAGTATCCAGGACTTTTAAAGACCTTTCAGAT
>NW_019524255.1:13985-25540 GCF_002814215.2 Seriola lalandi dorsalis
CTGATGCACCATGGGAGTTCATTCAGGTATGTGGACTGGTTTCGGACCAGCATGCACCTGGACGGGTCTGTGGTTTTTACCAGAGCAGGAAACATGATCCTTTGTTCCTCTGTCTGCTGCTTGTTTGGTAAACCTCATCTCCCATAATGCATCAGTGATCTTTGACTCTTATGTTGGATTTCAATTAGTGTGAAAGACAAACGGCGTAGAGCAGGTCCCCAGTCCGTCTGTTGTATGTCTGTTGTCCGTCTGTTGTCTGTCTGTCTGTTGTCTGTCTGTCTGTTGTCCGTCTGTCTGTTGTCCGTCTGTTGTCTGTCTGTCTGTTGTCTGTCTGTCTGTTGTCCGTCTGTTGTCTGTCTGTCTGTTGTCTGTCTGTCTGTTGTCCGTCTGTCTGTTGTCCGTCTGTTGTCTGTCTGTCTGTTGTCTGTCTGTCTGTTGTCCGTCTGTCTGTTGTCCGTCTGTCTGTTGTCCATCTGTTGTCTGTCTGTCTGTTGCCTGTCTGTCTGTTGTCCATCGGTTGTCCGTCTGTTGTCTGTCTGTTGTCTGTCTGTTGTCTGTCTGTTGTCTGTCTGTCTGTTGTCCATCGGTTGTCCGTCTGTTGTCCATCGGTTGTCCGTCTGTTGTCCGTCTGTTGTCTGTCTATTGTCTGTCTGTTGTCCATCGGTTGTCCGTCTGTCTGTCTGTTGTCCATCGGTTGTCCGTCTGTTGTCTGTCTATTGTCTGTCTGTTGTCCATCGGTTGTCCATCTGTCTGTCTGTTGTCTGTCTGTTGTCCATCGGTTGTCCGTCTGTCTGTCTGTTGTCTCGTTGTCCGTCTGTTGTCCATCGGTTGTCCGTCTGTTTTCTGTCCATCGGTTGTCCGTCTGTTGTCCATCGGTTGTCCGTCTGTTTTCTGTCTGTCGGTTGTCCGTCTGTTTTCTGTCCATCGGTTGTCCGTCTGTTGTCCATCGGTTGTCCGTCTGTTTTCTGTCTGTCTGTTGTCCGTCTGTTGTCTGTCTGTTGTCTGTCCGTTGTCCGTCTGTTTTCTGTCTGTCTGTTGTCCATCGGTTGTCCGTCTGTTGTCTGTCTGTCTGTTGTCCGTCTGTTTTCTGTCTGTCTGTTGTCCATCGGTTGTCCGTCTGTTGTCTGTCTATTGTCTGTCTGTTGTCCATCGGTTGTCCATCGGTTGTCCGTCTGTCGTTGTCCGTCTGTTGTCTGTCTGTCTGTTGTCCGTCGTTGTCTCGTCTGTTGTCTGTCTGTCTGTTGTCCGTCTGTTGTTCTGTCTGTCTGTTGTCCATCGGTTGTCCGTCTGTTGTCTGTCTATTGTCTGTCTGTCTGTTGTCCGTCTGTTTTCTGTCTGTTGTCTCTCTGTCGGTTGTCCGTCTGTTGTCTGTCTATTGTCTGTCTGTTGTCCATCGGTTGTCCGTCTGTCTGTCTGTTGTCCGTCTGTTTTCTGTCTGTCTGTTGTCCATCGGTTGTCCGTCTGTCTGTCTGTCTGTTGTCTGTCTGTTGGAGTGTGACTGGGAGTCAAAGTGTGTCGTACTGAAAATGACTGAGGAGGACGAACTGTCTGAAGAACCACAGAAGAAGACACTGGTGTCAGTGTTAATGACAACCTTCAGATGTTGGAGGATAGTTTAATGTGTTCCTGATGATGTGATGGCTCTGACCTCTGACCTTTAACATCTGTCTCTCTGCCTTTCAGGCGTCTCCATCTCCACAAGAAAAGGTCAGAGGTCAAACAGTCCTTTGTGCAGCTGGCGGGAGTTTCTTTGCTGAAGCCGCTGAAGGGTGTTGACCCAAACCTGATCTCCAACCTGGAGACCTTCTTCACACTGGATTACCCCAAGGTGACTCTTCACCCCCCCCCCCCCCCCCCCGCTAATTACCCAGCACTGTCCACCAACTGCCCCAACAATCATCACATCACTTAGTTTCTTACTGCTGCCATTTTAACTCCCCCAGCTACTGCCCCAAAGACCATCTGCCTATCTCCACCGATCATTTGACCGTGTTGAACTGCCCACCTTACACCCCCTGCCCCTGTTTCCTGCCCCTGACCACCACCCAGCTTTCTCCCACTTGACCCAGAATCCACCTGTGCTCCTCTCTAACGGCGCAGGTGACCTCAGATCCATCAGTTAGCGTGCTGAGGGTTTTTGAGTAACTGAAGCGTTTGTGTTGCAGTATGAGATCCTGCTGTGTGTTCAGGACCAGGACGATCCAGCTGTTGACGTCTGTAAAAAGCTGTTGGGCAAATATCCGAACGTCGACGCTCGACTGTTCATCGGTGAGAAGTTCATACAGTCTTTACTGTGTTATTCCATTTACCTGCTCCTGTCTTTCGTTAGCAGCTAATGTTAGCATGTGTTCTCTGGTTCTCAGGGGGGAAGAAAGTCGGAATCAACCCCAAGATCAACAACCTGATGCCGGGCTACGAAGGAGCCAAGTACGGCCTGGTGTGGATCTGTGATAGCGGCATCAGAGGTTAGCGCTGCCGCTAATTTATTTAGTGACAGTTGACTGTTGGTGATAAGTGCTAATGCTAACTGTGTGTGTGTGTGTGTGTGTGTGTGACAGTGAAACCTGACACCCTGACAGATTTGACCAATCAGATGACAGAGAAGGTGGGATTGGTCCACGGGTTGCCGTATGTTGCCGACCGCCAAGGCTTTGCTGCCACACTGGAGCAAGTAAGGCTAACAAGATAACCCCATGCTAACATGATGAAAACTTTTAGCAACCAAATGCTAATGCTTGTGTCATGGTTAATTGTGTTTATGAATGCTATTTAGCATTAGCTTGTGAAGCTAATATAACACATATTTTCTAGCTGTCCCGTGTTTTTTAGGAGCTTTCATAGCTGTTCATGCTAACGCTGCTATCGATGACTTTTATTTTTTTATTTTTAAACTTATATGCTAATATGCTAAATGTATTGCTACCGTCTCCACCTCAGCTAACATGATGGCAGTAAATGGTTTCCGTGGCTTTCTGGATACTAATGGATGCTAACCTGTGTCCAGGTGTATTTCGGGACGTCCCACCCGCGCTCCTACATCTCAGCCAACGTGACGGGGATAAAGTGTGTGACGGGGATGTCATGTTTGATGAGGAAGGACGTGCTGGATCAGGCCGGCGGATTGGTCGCCTTCGCTCAGTATATCGCTGAAGATTATTTCATGGCTAAAGCTATCGCAGACAGGTTAGCAAGTTAGCATTAGCACCTGGCGGATGTCTCTGCGGTCAGCTGATTTATTCATTGTCTGTTCATTGTCTCTCTCCTCAGAGGCTGGAAGTTTTCCATGGCAACACAGGTGGCACTGCAGAACTCAGGGTCGTATTCCATTGGCCAGTTTCAGTCCCGCATGATCAGGTGACGTCAGAACCCTTTGTCTGATTGGCTGTTTATGTTCTGCCTCAGTCATTAATGTTAAATTTCATTTAATATCAAACATGATTCAGACAGAGTGGAGCTGGAACAGGAAGTGTCTGTAACAACTGCTGATGAATGATCTCTGACTAATCGATAGTTAGATTGATATTGATATTGATTGATACAGGTGGACAAAGCTGAGGATCAACATGCTTCCGGCCACCGTGTTGGAGCCTGTGTCTGAGTGCTTCCTGGCCAGCCTCATCATTGGCTGGGCTGCTCATCATGTGTTCAGGTACACAGCCAATCAGAGGAGCAGGGTGGGATGACACTGTCGCTGGGCAGACATTCAAGTATTTTATTTATTTATCATAAACTCCATATAAAATGTATATGTATTGTGTGTGTGTGTGTGTGTGTGTGTGTGTGTGTGTGTGTGTGTAGGTGGGACATGATGGTCTTCTTCATGTGTCACTGTCTGGCCTGGTTCATATCTGACTACATCCAGCTGACTGGAGTTCAGGTAAACATGTTTTCATTTTACACTTTGATGTTTCAATTAAAATGAGAAAATTAATCTGAATATTTTATTTTATAAACATATTTAATATTTGTGTTTTCATCCTCTTTTTTTCTTTGATGTAAATATATATAAATCTAAATAAAACATTTATGAAATTCAATTAAAAACAAAACTATGAAATGAATTGAATGAAATTTTAAACACAAAATCAATTTTTATAAATAAAAACTTAAAAGCAAAAAACATGAAATTAAAAAAATAAAACAAATTCTTAAAATCATGAATCATATACACACGCACACACACACACACACACACACACACACACACACACACACACTTGGACTGAAGAAGAAAAATGAACCTGGATCTTTAATTAATGTTCAAATGACATAAAAAATGAAAGTGAAGAAGAAATAAGGAGGTTGAATGAAAGTGTTGGTGATTGGTTATTGATCGGTCATCGTCATCCTGCAGGGCGGCCCTCTGTGCTTCTCAAAGCTGGACTTTGCCGTAGCATGGTTCATCAGGGAGTCGATGGCGGTTCAGATCTTCCTGTCAGCTCTCTGGGACCCGACCATCAGCTGGAGAACCGGTCGCTACAGGCTGCGCTGCGGCGGCACTGCAGAGGAGATCCTCGACGTCTAGTTACAACAGCAACTGGTTACACCTTCATCCTCCTCCTCCTCTCCTCCTCCATCATAGGAGGATGGGGGGGGGTTGAGGAAAAAAAGACTGATGTTTATTTGTTTTTGTTTTTTTATGAGAAAAAAACTGAAGTGTGTGTGTGTGTGTGTGTGTGTGTGTGTGTGTGTGTGTGTGTGTGTGTGTGTGTTTTTAACTATTTATGTTCCTTTGGTGCTAAAACTTAACGATGCCAGAACAAGCCAATGAGAGCGCAGCAAGAAGAAACTAAAAAAAAAGAATGAAAAAATGGGAGGGAGTGATGCGTCGCCTTGAGTCAGCTGATCTTTGATCAGACGAGAAGAGCAGAAAATTAGAGAGAAAATTAGCCAATGAGGAAGGAGCAGAGGTAATGCTCTCTCCTCATTGGCTGATTCTGTTTTTCTTTGTGTTTGAAGTTTTTTTTTTTTTTTTTTTTGATAAAACGACATGTGACCTGAAGTCTTTTATTTTGAAATTCATCTGCCTGAGTTTTTACCTGGTGAAATCAGGAAGTGATGTCACCCTCAGATTGACATATTGATTCTGAGGATTATTTAGAATCAATAAAAAAACAGACGACACCTGTTACTGTCACCAGAACACCTGATCTGTTGGCATGACAACAAACTATCAGTGTTTTAAACTTGAAATAACTTGAGTTGGTCTCAGACGTGATCAAATTAAACTCTGTTCAGTTTTCTGATTAATCCAGAAAAATAAAATAAATTTAGGATCAAGCTCAGAACGAGGATCTGAACATCACAGCTGTTAGAGTGGGGGGGTCATCTGATAAAAAAACAACAGAAGAAGAAAACAACGTTCACTGAAGATTTAAACGAGACTATATTCATTGAACACAAACAAATACAAACATGTGGTAACATGTAGTTTGACAAAAATACCTCGTAACTGCAGGATCAGTTTTTCTGTTTAACATTTTGAAGAAAAAAAAAGTTCTTTATTTGGTTTTCATGAAATTTGTTATTAAAGTTATTAAAAAACCTTATTCAGTCATAAAGTTTTTACTGTGACGATCAGACAAAGGTCTTTATTTAATCCTGAAGAAATGGAAACCAGTAATTATAATGAATGACTTGTTTGTTTCTTCAGTGAATGAACGTTTGTGTCAATGTGAAAACAAACAAAAAAATGGCCAATGAGATCACAGAATCTTTGACACGTGAATCAAATTCATTTTCTGTTTTGTTGTATTCTTTTGAATTTATTTTTCTTCTTTTGCTTTCTTTGGGGGGAGGTGTGTGTTTGTGTGTGTCTGTGTGTGTGTGTGTGTGGGGGGGGGTTAAAGAAAAAAAAAAGAAAAAGTTAACCACGATGCAGCACTGAATGAATTCCAGTATTCTGTGACGTTTCATGGTCGCGACATTTCACGTGAAAAACATCGGACCAAAAGAAAAAACTCGTTTGTTTAAGAAAAAGACAAAAAAAAATTCACATTTCTGAACTTTGTGTTTGTTCCGCAGTTGAACACTGTGTGCGTGCGTGTGTGTGCGTGTGCGTGCGTGTGTGTGCGTGTGTGCGCGCGTGTGTGTGCGCGCGTGTGACCACAGGTGTTTTTGTAAAGCCGCATTACTTCACTGTTAACTGTTAGCGTGGCCTCAGGCGGTTTGGTTGATGACCTCAGCTTTGAGTCGGACGAGCCCCTGACCCCGTCGTCCAATCGGATCAGTAGGATTCTTCTGTTTATAGTTGCTGTTTTTTTTAATGAGGATTGTGTCAACAACACAGGAACAATAAAGTTTTATCCTTTCAAACATGAACTTTAATTTGTAGGATTGCTTGTGTGCTGCTTTGTGATTGGCTCAGGACAGACAGTCGACTGGTTGTTGGATTATTTATTTATTCAGTAATTCATGCTACACCCCCCCCCCCCCACATCATGCACTGGTTCAATATTTAAAAAATTTCATATAATAATAGTCGCACCTGCTCCCACAATGCACCACAAGTACGTTACATTCGTAAACATTCAGGTATAAAAACGTGGAGGAAGCAGCTCAACAGTTTCTCAGTTTTAAAAACTAAAACAAGAATTTCAGTTCCACAAACTGTTTGTAGAAAATCTGTTTTCATAAAGAAACATTGAGTTTTCATGTTACAGCTGACTCCAACACATAACATACAACAGCTGTTCCACTGCTTCTGTCAACAACTGGAACATGTTTCACACGTGATAATAGTATGTAACATGTTAAGTACATATGATCACACGTTACATGTAGATGTAAACAAAAAGGTTTGTGTGTTTGATGGTTTGTTTGTCAGATCATTTACTGTGCATGAGGTCAGGTGTGTGTTTGACAGCTCTCCTTTAAAGATTCATTCATTGATCAACTGATTGATTGATTGATTGCTGACATGTAACGAGGAGCATCGTTAAAGCTTAAAAAAAAAAAAGGGCTATGATTTGATGGGGTTGGGCGGGGTTATATATGGGCGGGGCTACATGAGAAGTCACAAAGATTCGATTACATCAACGTTTAAATCTCCCAATTCAAAAAAAAACTTTGACTTGATATGAAATAAGAATCGAAACATGAAAATGTAAAAACAATTTAAATCATGCAAATAAAAACCTTATGGAACACGTTATGAGTATTAACTTAAAGATACTGGAAAGCCATTTAAACAGGAAGTGATGTCATGATAATGAGTTAGTCCAATTGAAAGGCACACTTTAGTTTTAGCTTGGTTTGACCCCGCCCCCCACTTTATCTAAACATAATAATCTTAGAATTGAATTTTAAAATGTTTTTAGAAGTTTGCAAAAAGAATATTCATTTTTTAAACTATATAAATAGATTTTTTTTAAACCTAACGAAGAAACAAGGACAAGAAAAAATAATCTATCAATTAGTTAACAAAAATAAAAAACAACAAATAAAAAAAATTTGCAAGCAAAAACAACAAAAGACTTTGTCGTCGCCGCCGCCTCATTTTTACTTTTAACATAATCAGCAGAAAGGTCAGAGGTCAGAAGGCAAACTGGGAATCTGAAACTTCCTGTTTTTTTCTGGCTTGTTTCCTGAAAAGAAAATCAACAACAAATGAATCCAAACAAGACGGGAAAAAAAATCAAGCTGAATTAGAATTAAATATATTTTTAATAGGAAAAAAAGGTGGGACATTTGAGGATCAACCAATCACAGCTCAGTATGACACACACACACACACACACACACACACACACACACACACATATATAAATACAAACGCAGGTAGGACAGGTGGGTGGGACATTGAAGCATTACCTAGTTCATGTCTTACAGTATAAATACATTCATGATTAAAAAACCCTCCCAAAATATAAACAACAATAAAACAACAAAAAAGATTTCACCTAAAAAATCCTAAAAAAAAAAAGAAAAATCAAAGTCAGATCAAAACGACGAACGACCCCAAACACCACGACCAAAAACCAAAAACCAGCAGAACAATCAGAAAAATAAGGCACGAAGAAGGTTTGTTGAGATTGCAGCTAAATGCTAACATCAAAACAACAATAATAATAATGATTATAATAATAATAATAAATGATAGTAATCATTTAACCAATCAGATGGCAGTGAAGTGCCGATGGAAAGGCACGTCACTGAAAATAAAATAAAAAAAGGTGGAAGTTTGTGAAAGTCGTCAAAATAAATTTTAACAATAAAATAAAAGTGAAACTGTGATTATTAAAAAAATGAAATAAAAAGATAAATTATGTCTTTTTGCTTTTAGCTCAAAGTTACAGTGAAAACTAAATAAATAATTTACAGCTTCGAGACCAGATTTCGAATCATGCTGAAGATAAAACAAAAAGAATAAAAAATTAAAGTATTTCTTTTGGAATTTTAAGAAAAAGGCAGGTTTTATTTTGAAAATTCTCTTTTTAACTTTAAAAAGAAAATTTTTCCTGATTTTTTTTTTCTGCATCACATTAATTTAACATTTAGACAGAACAGTTCACTCACATTAGCTCCTTGTTGGACCTCACTACCCACAATGCATTGCTACTCAGTTCTCAGTCTACTCAGGAATGTGCTCTGTAACCATGGCGACGACCCCTTGTTGTGACATCATCCGTCATCGTGATGTCAGAGTGTTTGTAGGCACAGCTCGTTGGTGTGTCAGGTCTCTCCCACTGGTCCATTGCTCTCACCGCGGACCAATCAGAATCCCTGCAGTCTGATTGGTTAGTCAGCTCCAAAGGTCAAAGGTCAGGTGACGGGTTGGAAGGAAAATGGTTGAAACGTCCAGAGAGCAAGTGACATCAGAGGGTCAGAGGCGTCATGCTAACGAGCTATCAGACCGTTAGCTTTGATGTTAGTTAGCTACTAGCATGTCAGCCTTGACATTATTATTATCTATTTATGTACTGGAGCTTAACATTCGTCATCAACAAACTTTAACATCAATAACACTCGCTAATGTTTGAGTTTCTCTTGTTAAGATGAAACATCAACATGAATCTCTGATGTTATACAATTTAATTGTTGTGAACAAATGAAGCTAACAAGCTATGAGCTGCTTCAGCTAAACTCAAAGCTAACAAGCTACGAGCTACTGCAGCTAACCTCAAAGCTAACAAGCTACGAGCTACTGCAGCTAACCTCAAAGCTAACAAGCTACGGGCTGCTGCAGCTAAATTCAAGCTAATAAGCTAAAAGGTGTTATAGTTAAATGGATGGCTAACAGGCTAATAGCTGACTAAACTAAAGCTAACAGGCTAATGACAACAGTAACTATGCTGACAGCCCAGGGCCGCCTGCTGACATCAGCTGACCTGCTGTATATTTATGTGTGGGGGGCGTCTTGGGGTCAAAGGTCAGATGGTGGACTTGGAGAAGGAGACCCGGAGGTGCTGGTTGTGGTCCAGCTGGTGGTCATGCAGGTGGATCAGCGCCTCAATGGCCTCCTCCACCGACGCCAGCTGCATCAGAGCCATCTTCCTGTCCTTCCTGTGACATCAGAGGAAGTGACATCATCAGACACACCCTGCTGATGTTTCCACCCACAAACCAGAATTTATTTTACTGTCAACTTTAATATTCAGATTTTACTTGACTTTGAAGATCAAATCAATTCTTAAACAGGTTTGATTATTGATTGATTGATTGATTGATTGACTGTGACTCAGATCTTTCACTCTGTTTTTTTCTGTTACTCACTGGAAAAACTTAAAGGCTTTGACTGTGAATCCGCTGGAGGAAAATAAATCCTTCAACACCTCCTCACTGACCGAGGAGCTAGGAGTCAAAGAGACAAGGAGACAAGGAAGGAATAAATATCTGACTGATCACTGAGAAATTTAAACTAAAGATAAATAACAAACAATATTAAATAAAATAAATACTAAATAAATAAACATTATTAAATAAAATAAACAATATTAAATAAAACAAATGAATGATACAGAATAAATAAACAATGTTACATAAATAAACCTACGGGATGTTGGACAGGTGCAGCGTCGCTGATGGAGGGAAAATGTTGTTAAAATTTTTGGATCCGGGTTTTTTGAAGCGGTGGAGGGCGGAGCCTGAAAAGTCACGAGTCAGTGCCTGCTCTTCTTGCCCAGCCCCCCCACGAGGCAGCTGCACCACCGGGTGTTTGGACAACGTCACCCGAATCACGTTACCATGGAGACGCTGGCCGTTCAGGTGACTCATTGCTGTCAGGGGAAGAAAATATTTAAGATAATGTGATTCAATTAAAAATGAAATTCAAATGAAACAAAGGTTTATGGTTTGTCTCTGGTGACACCGGTGGTCACGCGCTGTAATAACAGGTCTGTTTCTCAACCACAGTGTCACCTGTGTGATGTCATCAGTCAGCTGTCAGGTGACACCACCTGCCACGCCTCCATAACAATGACCTCACAAGAGACTTAACGTTGTTTATTTATATTTACTGAAGGAAAATGGTTGTTATTAAAGTAATGTTATGAACATACTGATTGATTTACTGTCATTAGGGTAATTTCTTCCAATCGTTAGAATTTATTGATTAGCTTGATGTAAATAATTGTGACATTAGTTTGCTACATTGTCACAAGCAACTTTCCTGTAACAGCTGGTGAGCTACAGATGTTAACGAGGTTGTTAGCGTTAGCTAGCATGTACTAACTGTTAACTGACATTAGAGACAATGAACTATTATACATATAAAGATAGAAATATATAAAACTTTTAAAATATAAAAATGTAAAAATATAAAATGCTTCAGACCCAGTTGAGCCTGTGTGGCGTCGCTCATCTGAACAAGAGCGTTCTCCTTCTTATTGAAGAGGATTTTCACTCTCTGAACGTCTCCATAGACACCTGCAAACAATCAACAATAAACACCTGAAAACAATCAACAAACACCTGAAAACAATCAACAAACACCTGCAAACAATCAACAAACACCTGCAAACAATCAACAATAAACACCTGAAAACAATCAACAAACACCTGCAAACAATCAACAATAAACACCTGAAAACAATCAACAATAAACACCTGAAAACAATCAACAAACACCTGAAAACAATCAACAAACACCTGCAAACAAACAATAAACACCTGAAAACAATCAACAACAAACACCTGAAAACAATCAACAATAAACACCTGAAAACAATCAACAATAAACACCTGAAAACAATCAACAAACACCTGCAAACAATCAACAATAAACACCTTAAACAATCAATGATCTTAACTCAGAACAAATTAAACAGAAATAAACAATAAACAAAATACCTGCTGATTTAAAATAATGTAAATATCATGTGACCAGACTCCATTAGAAAAATCTACAACAATCAATTTAATTATTAGAATTTTCCATATTTGTTTATTGATCTGTTGAGAGTTTTATTTGTTGTGTTCTGAGTTTTGCATCTTTCTTTAAAAGAGACAAAATGAAGCTCTGATTTATTTACTTATTTATTCTGTTGTTAAATAAACAGCTGTGAAATAAAAATGTCCAACAGAAACATGCGTCTGAATAAAGAGTTTCTCACCGA
>NW_019524255.1:25560-28639 GCF_002814215.2 Seriola lalandi dorsalis
GCCACGCCTCCATAACAATGACCTCACAAGAGACTTAACGTTGTTTATTTATATTTACTGAAGGAAAATGGTTGTTATTAAAGTAATGTTATGAACATACTGATTGATTTACTGTCATTAGGGTAATTTCTTCCAATCGTTAGAATTTATTGATTAGCTTGATGTAAATAATTGTGACATTAGTTTGCTACATTGTCACAAGCAACTTTCCTGTAACAGCTGGTGAGCTACAGATGTTAACGAGGTTGTTAGCGTTAGCTAGCATGTACTAACTGTTAACTGACATTAGAGACAATGAACTATTATACATATAAAGATAGAAATATATAAAACTTTTAAAATATAAAAATGTAAAAATATAAAATGCTTCAGACCCAGTTGAGCCTGTGTGGCGTCGCTCATCTGAACAAGAGCGTTCTCCTTCTTATTGAAGAGGATTTTCACTCTCTGAACGTCTCCATAGACACCTGCAAACAATCAACAATAAACACCTGAAAACAATCAACAAACACCTGAAAACAATCAACAAACACCTGAAAACAATCAACAAACACCTGCAAACAATCAACAATAAACACCTGAAAACAATCAACAAACACCTGAAAACAATCAACAAACACCTGAAAACAATCAACAATAAACACCTGAAAACAATCAACAATAAACACCTTAAACAATCAATGATCTTAACTCAGAACAAATTAAACAGAAATAAACAATAAACAAAATACCTGCTGATTTAAAATAATGTAAATATCATGTGACCAGACTCCATTAGAAAAATCTACAACAATCAATTTAATTATTAGAATTTTCCATATTTGTTTATTGATCTGTTGAGAGTTTTATTTGTTGTGTTCTGAGTTTTGAATCTTTCTTTAAAAGAGACAAAATGAAGCTCTGATTTATTTACTTATTTATTCAGTTGTTAAATAAACAGCTGTGAAATAAAAATGTCCAACAGAAACATGCGTCTGAATAAAGAGTTTCTCACCGAACAGGATGAAGAGGCAGTGAGGCGAGACGCTCTGCAGAGACAAACAGTGTTAATAAAGTTAGCTGAGAGAGCAGTGCTCTGATTGGTCGCCCGCTGTGTGACAGTGTGACATCTGACCTCTGGGTTCAGGTTGGACACCAGCAGCACTGAGTGGACAGCAGGAGGCGCCACCTGCAGCGAGACACGAGGAGGCGACACTAGCGAGCCAGGGACTGCCGCCATCGACAGACCTGAGGAAAACGTCCAGAAAACTTTATTTAAAAACAACATAACCAACACAAAACTAACACTGTTCATTTAATACAAGAGCATCAATGAAACTTTATTTAAGACTGTCTCACCTGTGTGTTGGTGGAAGGTGGGCGGGAAAGCTGCTGCACCGTATGGAGGGAGGGCTACACCTGTAACACACACACACTCAGCTCATCAGTGACGACGACAACATCAGTGTTAGCATCAGCGTTAGCATCAGTATTAGCATCAGCGTTAGCATCAGTATTAGCATCAGCGTTAGCATCAGTATTAGCATCAGCATCAGCGTTAGCATCAGTATTAGCATCAGTATTAGCATCAGCATTAGCATCAGCATCCTCGTTAACATCAGCGTTAGCCTCGTAAGCCGGTCTTACCGAAGGCGGCGGCGGGCTCCAGCTCTCCGGTGGGCAGGTCGGCTCTGGTGAAGTCTCGGCTCTTGTCGTTGTTGTATTTGACGTTGAGCGCGCTCAGTTTGGAAAAGTCGATCCTCAGCGTGCAGCAGCCGTTGTAGATGTTCTGACCGTCCAGAGACTGAAAGACAGGAAGTCACACAGCTGCCGTCTGATTGGACCACAGCTCCAAACACTGACTCTGATTGGTGGTGAAGTGATCTGCTGTCGTCCTCCACCAGTTTATACAAATGTTTCATATATGTGTGTGTGCGTGTGCCTGAGCGTGCACGTGACTCACAGCCTTGGCGTGCTGAGCGTGCACGGCGTCACTGAACTGCAGCAGAGCCTGAAACTGATTGTTCCTGGTGAAAGTGATGATCTTCAACACTGAGCCGAACTTACTGAAGATCTGAAAACACACACACACATATATCAACACACACACACACACACACACACACACACACACATATACCAACACACACACACACACACCTGCTGTAGAACCTCCAGCGTGACCGGGTAAAATAAATTCTCCACGATGATCCTCAGCACGGGACTCTGACCCAGAGCTAAGCCCCGCCCCTCCCCTCCTGACGCCATGCTCCCAGAATGCACTGCTGCTGCACTGATGGCCTGAAGCGTCACCTGAGCTCTCTGTCAACAAACAAACAACGATTTAAATCAACAGAAACACATCTTGACTTTTTCACACTTTGTATTTATTATTATATAATAATATATAATATAATTATTTAATCACACTTTGATCGTCACCTCTCATTTAAATTTGACTCATTATTAATATTTATTCATATTTTCAGATTTGTTTGTAAATAAATAAATGTTGTGTTGAATTGGGCGTGGCCTGACCCTCTGCTACTCACCTGATTGGTCAGATTGTCGGTCTTGAGCTCGCGGTGGGTGGAGTACTGAATGAAGATTGGCTGGTTCCTGACGGTAGGCGTGGCCGAGGTGTAGTAGTTCACCATGGTAACTGCTGCTTCCTCTGACGCCATCTCTAGAAACGCCTGAAAGAACAACCTGAATGAATTTCAGTGGAGACCTGCTTTAAATAATATATAAAATATATAATATATGACATCATCACCACCATCATCATCATCATCATCATCATCATCATCATCATCATCACCTGGTTCTTGGTCTTCAGTGTGATCAGTTTACTAACTCGGCCGAAGGGAAGCGCCAGCGCCAGCACTTCCTGTTCAGAGACGTCGGCGGGAAGCTGGCGCAGGTGAAGGACTCGGGACGGGACGGACTGAGCACGCTCAGAAACACACAGCCTATCAGTGCCATCCACTGTGGACACACACACACACACACACACACACACACACACACACACACACACACAGAGTTACACTGTCAGAGGGGCTTCAGGTAGAGCGAGGTTTACAGACGGGAGGGGGGG
>NW_019524255.1:28701-33701 GCF_002814215.2 Seriola lalandi dorsalis
AGGAAAAATGTAATAAGAAATAAAATAAAAATAGAAACATAATCTAGAACAAAGAAGATAAAATAGGAAACTTTAAATATATATATATATATATATGTACAATATTCAAATAATGAATTAAGTGTTTGAATAAATAGTGAAATAGTCTCAGTGGCTGTTGTTTGTCTGTCAGAGCAGCTGATGTTTCATTTAAAATAACATGAAACACAATGAAGATTTTTCATTAGAGTCAAACAGCTGCTGATGACTCTTTTCTGTGTTTTATATCTTTAGAAACTAAATATTTTCATTATGATTTACTCTGGAAATTCTGATCTTGGTTCAGTGAGTCAGGAGTCACATGATCACACCTGAGGCAGGGCAGCTGACTCCTCCCCCTACACAGGTGTAACAACTTGACCATGATGAGAGGTTATATATACTTCCTCTTTGCTGTTGTGTCTCTGAGCTCAGCCACACGGTGTCCTGTCATTATTTCATTCAGCTTCAAGACAAACACAATCTGCTGCTTTTCTCTGACTTGGTTCATTTTGAAGCACAAACCAGAGGAAGAGAAGATAAGAAGCTCTGCGGTGTTGAACCTTCCTGCCTCAAACAGTCCATCAGCTGTTCGCTCTTTAAAACGTGTGTCACGAGGCAACATCTTCAGACGTGAGTTCAGTCATAGCAACCGACCAGGAGCTGCTTCCACAGAGACTGAGAACGAACAGTCCGAGTCCTACGGTGGCCCTGAAGCTCAACGCACTGCAGCCTCAGAACATCTTCATCAGTGTGACACTTGAACACAACACAGGTGTTTCCAGAGGACACTCAAAAGTGATGAACCAGGATGGAAGTTGTTCAGCATCGTGTGAATTTTCGGTGCCTTGGTGTATTTGAATGTGTTTTGTTAGTTGCAGTTAGTTGAGCCCTCGGGGCCACACAGACTTCAGATTCTGAGTCTGAATTCATCTGCTGCACACTTCAGTTCTTCACTATCTTAAGTCAGGCTGGTACAATGAATTCTGGGTAAATCAAGACTTTTTTTCAATATAAAACAAATGGCCGACTGAGGAACCGCATCCAACCACTGAGCTCCGTGTACCTCAGAACAAGTTTGTCTTGTTACAAGACCATTTAAAGAAGAGTGGAACAGAAAACAAACAAAATGGCCGCTGTCTCTAAAAACCCTTTGCTCTCTCCAAAACAAAATTAGCAAACCACTAATTATGAGCCATGTTTTCCTGTTTCTTGTTGAGTGCTGCTGGTCAATAAATCAGACCAAGACAGACCAGTCTACCTCTGTGAAACCGGCCCCTGGACCCAAACAATTAGTCACTTAATTAATTAATTAATTAAGAATTTTAATTAAAAATGATTACAATTAATAATTTCAGTCATTTTTCAGGCAGAAACTGTGACATGATAAACACACAGGCTTTTCTCTTAATTATTTTTAAACAATATTTGGGGCTTTTGGTCGAATAAAATAAAGCTTCAGCTCCGTCACCACACAAATAACGAACAAGATTTTGAATCGATAATGAAAACGGCCGTTACTGGAGCTGATCGGTTTCACTGATATAACACAAACTGATCAATGATTCATGATCTTTGGATTGATCCTTTCAGAACTGAACAAACTGAGTCACTGTAGAAACTAAAAATGGCCGTTTAGTGTTTTGTTTGTTTGTTCTCTCATGAACATGACTAAACTACAGATGTCCGGTCAGACGTTCGGTTAATCGAGCTGATGCTCGTCCAGAGGATCGACGTGTGAAACATCAGCTCGTTTCAGATTGAACCGCGAACAAATTCACAGAAAAAGATAAGAATCCGTCAGTTCTTCCTCTCTGCTGTGTCCGTGAACACAGTTATCGCGAGATTTCAGCCGATCAAACCCCGCCGCTAGACAATTGCTCGCGACACTTTCCACCAAAACAAAACCAGAAAAACCGAAACACGAGCGACAAACAGCGCGCGAGGGACGGAAAATCGGGGCGCCGAAGGGGGTTCTGTGGCGGGAAAATATTTCTGTAAACAAGTAAACAACAACAAACGAGCGGGAGGGTTGACGCCAGAGGCTCGCGCAGGTGCGGTTCAATCACCAAGGAAACGCAAGGGAGGAAGGAAGGAAGGAAGGAAGGAAAACAGCGGTGGGAACGTGCGGGAAAGGTTCGGGAGGTTTCCCAGCGCTCACCCGTCCATGGTCCGCGAGGAGGAAGAGGAGGAGGAAGAGTTGTTTTGGTCCGCGAGCTTCCCGCTCCGCAGTCAGGCAGCGGAGAACAACGAGCTCACTTCCCGTTTAATGACGTCATGGGAGAACATGGCGGCTGGTGGACACGCCTCAGATCAGACCGATCGATAATAATCGATGAATCAAAGTATAAAACATTCATCAGTGTTTTGTTGGGGGAGGGGGGCGGGGGGCTTTGCAATAATAACACATGAACATTATTAATATAGTTTCTTTAGTGTAAACAAACACTAAATAAACAACTTTAAATCTATGAGATAATATCAGAAAACAGCTGTTTGTGACGTCATCATACAGTTTAATGTGAAACTGACCATGTTTATAATAAACTGAACAATAATTTAACAGAAGAACTCAGTAAAAGTAGAAAGACTCTAACAAGAAAAGGTCCTGCAGTAAGAACATGTGTCTGCAAAATGTTCTTCAAGTATGAAAAATAAAAGTCTGCGTTATGAACATGTCACTGTTACGTTATTACATATACTGGATTATTAATGTTATTACTGAGGCTTGAATATGTGAGCAGCATTTCAGTGTCTCAGCTGGTTCAGCTCATTTTAACTTAATTTAGTTTTGAGTTGTGGAACAATCATGTTTCATGAACTGGTCATGTGTTGAGTAAAATCTACAAAGTAAAGAGAACTTGTCAATAAATCAAATTAAGAAATTAGATTTACCGCAGTATATATAGGCTGCTATTTTTATAATTTACGTTATATGAGTTTTTTTTAATTGCACACATGATTTCACTTTATCATCATGTTTTACTGAGCGCAGACTGATGGGAAGAGTGGCAATTTTATCACGTTACAATGTACTACACAATAATGTTAAGGACTAAAAACACATGACACAGTAACAACCCTGCTGAAATATATATGACAGAAATGTATAGAATAAAACAGCTGTGGAATCTAAGCCACTAATAATAATTTTAAATGATTAAAATATAATATAATTAAAAATAATTATAATATAATATAATCACTGTGATCTTGAAGGTTCATTAAGTTTTATCACAACAAACAGTCAGAGTTTGACATCTCATCGCTCCGTGTGAATCTTTGCCTGCAGACCGGAAGTGGTGGAGGAGTGATCTGCAACATCCTGTTGCCTCGAAGGTCTTTAAGTGGGTGAAAGGTGGAGAAGACGATCGGCTGTCATTCTTCTAACACTGACTCTGTCTGTTCCTTCACCTGTTTAACTTCACCTGAGACCAACGATGCTGCAGAACACGGGGTGAGTGAACACATCTTTGTTCTCCACACACAGAACTCCTTTAGGAAAGAGCAGGAAACACTGCGCGGGTTCAACACTAACTCCCAATACGTTGAGATTTTATTGAATTAAACACTTTTACTTTGGGACCTTACTGAAGCCGAACCCAAAGGTGAAGCTTGTGGTTTATAAACTCAGTCCGGTTTTGTTCTGGTTTTTCTGCCTTTCGACCTTTTGAGCAAGAAGGTTTGAAAGTTGAGGTTTTTTCCTACGGAGTCTGGGAGGTTGCAGAGTGGGTCGTTATCTAACCGCTGCTGCTGAGCTTTGTCTCCTTCTCTTTCACACAAAACCCTTTTCAACGAACCTCTGAATGATGACGGGCTCGTTCAGAGAGTCCGAATTCAGTCAAAGGTCGTTATTTCATGACGTAAACACTCTGAATAATGACCCGAACCGGGCAGTTAACCCTCCTGATCCAGAAACTGGACCGGTCCGGTTCTGATCACTGCGTCCTGTGAACTCTAAGCAAGTTATTTTAGAAGTTGAACAGAGTTTGATGAAACGTTTCTTCTCCTACATTCATTCAGACTTCTGTTGGATAAATCCAGGTGTTGTTGAACACCTTCCAGGTGTGGACTCGTGATGACGTATTAAACTGCACATAGTTCTTTCTCTGACCTATGACCTTTACACCAGAATTGAAAAGAATCAGGTGTTTTGGTAGAAGTTTGACGGAGCTGAACTTTCTTCATGTAGCTGCTTCAGTTAGCTTCCTGGCTAACAACACTTCCTGCACATGAATGTTTCACACTTTGTTTCATTTGGCAGGAAGTTTTAGCATCGAGCTGTTAGTTGTGTTCAATGTTTTTGTGTGAATATGAAGAGACCTCAACAATCTCTGCTGCTGGACAGATACTGCACCTTCAAAATAAAAGTGAAGGCTTTTATACTGAAAAGTGAACGGGAAACAGGAAGTTTCTAAAAACTTTATTGAACAAAACAGTTTTTTTTAAATGTACAGAACAATTATATTAAAGTACAATTAAAGCTTTCACATGTAAACAAAACAATGGAAAAAGTTAATGTTAAATCTACTGCACTATATATATATATATATATATATATATATATATATATATATATATACATATATATATATATATGTGTGTGTATATATATATATATATATGTGTATATATATATATATATATATACATACATACACACACACACACACACACACACACGATATATCAGGTACCCTTCCATGCAGACTGAAGGAGCCGGGAATTGAACCGACGACCTGCTCCTCCTGAGTAAATGTCAAGCTGAAAGTCTGATGTTTAATTGTAGATTTTCTTTTTTGTTATTCAAAGATAAGAATAAAAGACACAGATGTTCTTTTAGGGATTCAAGAAAATATTTCATCCTCAACAGACATTATATTTGCATATTTATAAAATCTAACAAACATTGTGTGATAAAAGTACAACAGTAGAAATATCTGTAGAGACTTTGTGTTACTGTGAAGAGTTTTACTTTGAAG
>NW_019524255.1:40060-42361 GCF_002814215.2 Seriola lalandi dorsalis
TAAATGTTTTCTTACCTGATATTTTTGCAGGATATAAATTCACTTAACTTCTCTCAGGTGACCAAACAGATTCTGTCTGACCTTTCCTAATATTCCAGTTCTCCATTAAAACCCTACAACTCAAATCCGCTAAAATAAGAATTTATCAGATATAAAATGATCCAGGAAACAGAAGACTAGCAGCAGTGCGGAGTGCGACACCCAGCAGCAGCTCTCCCACTCAACACGTATTTGATTCTTTATGTGTTTATGGTCTGAATCTCTAGTTTCAATACAACATGATGTTCACTTTTCAAATTATGGTCCTATTTAAAAGAAAATAGTCGTTAAAGCAGAGTGGCTTTGGGGCGGGGCTACCACGTCATTGACACACAGAGGGACCTGCCTGTTAATCCGGATATGACGTCAGAGCGACGTGTCAGACATTTGACGTGTCATTGTGTTTCCAGTTCATCAAAGTTAGCTCCAACATGTTGTTTACCGGTAAATGTCTTGTTCTGCGTTCAGTTGTTCTTAAAGACTCTCAGAGGAGTCGGCGGTTCAGTTTTTTCCGGTAAGTACATTTTGTGTTTCTTTGCTAGCCGAAATTAGCATCCCTGTTAATATCACAGTTCAGGTGAAAATGCACCTTGCTAACCGAGCTAGCTAGCTAGCCGTGGAGGTGTTCAGTCAAAGCCCAATAAAAAGGTGAATTTAATCGACGTTAATCTAACGACGTTTGGTTTGTGTTTCTCCACGTGACCCAGTTTAATTGATCTGCGTTAGTGTAATGCGCAGTGTTAATGTTGGTTAATACATTGTCCATCCAGACGTCGTGATAGTTCAAGTTAAGATAACGTGACGTTTACAAAATGTGTAGACAAATATTTGCCATATAGAAGATTGTTCATTTAATACTCAAACCAGTCCTCAACTGAAGCAGACATTCATGCACCTATCCTGACAGCTGATCGATATTTATGAATAACTGTGATCCACCGCATCTTAACTCAAGTGTTTGTGTTTTAGTGTCATTTGAAAGGTTTCCTTCGCTTTGCAGAACTCATTTTAAAAGACGTTATAACATGTTTTCCCTTAGTCTATGGTTTTAATACAAGCGGTTACACCACACAGTTAGCTTACACACAGTAACTTCAGCTAATATTACAAGCTTTCTCCTCATATATGTGATATTTACCAAATGTGGACATGTATGCAATTAGCTACTAAGATTATTCTAACACTAAGAGATAAAGTTTACCTCGAATTATGAATGCTAACTGTGTTAGCGGCGACTTCGTACCGTGTATCCAGGAGCCTGCTGCAGTCAGGCAGCCGGTGTAGGCGGCGTGCAGAGCAAAGACTCTCTACAGTTGTTCTTGTTATTACAGCCTGTTGCTGCACAAAGCTCGGGCATTTTAACACTAACTGATGGATTACTTGTTCCTGTCGGAGCAGAGAGGAGGAGCCTCGACTCCACGGCTTCTCCTATTGGTGCAGCAATGACCCTGTCAGTCCTCACCACAGCTGCTTCCGTTTAAGCATCAGAGGAAGAGAGTTTAAGAGCCCGGCCTGCACAACATTAGTGACGGCTGACATGATAGGCAGCTCGCCTCTTTACCGCCTCTGTGAACATTTGTGTGTAATTTGGTTTGAGATGCTGGTAGTGATTGTTGGGGACTGGGCTAGGTTTAAAATTCTGATTGTGCATCAAACCCTTAGAAAAAGACTGTTGGACACATTAGGAACAGGGGTGCTGCTTCTCGTGTTTTTGGGTTGGTTAGAATTGCATAGTTAGGCTCTTTGTTGGCTCCTGCTCCCCTACTTCAGTTATCCTCTAGCCTTCTTAGTATATTTGTTTAATTATTTACCCTCCTGGTTATACAATAAATTAATTCAGTAAATTTGATTTTACAATAATACCTGGTTTTATGTTCCTTCCTTTTTCCCCTGGCTGGGTCGTAACATAAAGACTGCCAACATGCGGTGACTGGGAAGACAGACCCATGACTGAAACCAACATGGCAGCAATGAACTGACACCTGGCTCTGTGAGCAGTCCACAGTCAGTAAGTGAAATATTCAGTGAGTAAAATTTCTTCTTTGTCTTTATCTTCTTTGCTTGCAGAAATCAACTGCCTGGTACTGGATGTGAGTCCCACAGCGTCAGAGGTTTTACTTTCTCAGCAAAGTGGTTCCACAAAGGGTTTATATCTTGATGCTTCGTGTCAACAGTGCAGCATCTACTGGCCTGAAAGCAAAATGGGCAAATTGAATGTAAGTAGAAGGGAAAGCATGGTTGTATTTTATAATCCAAGCATAG
>NW_019524255.1:43349-43910 GCF_002814215.2 Seriola lalandi dorsalis
TTTTACAGTATATCCATATTTGTATTACTGAATTTGTTGGTTATATATATAGTGTGTGTTTACACTGAATTCTTATCACTCCTCTAGTTGTTTATCCCTCATTTCCTGATCTAAAGCCATTGTCCTATCACATGTTTGTCTGTATCAGGACCAGAAGTCCAGTCTAACCTTCACCAATGATGGACCAGCACCTGCCTTTTCCATCATCAACCACATCACATCAACACCTTGAGGTATGATCCCTGCACATGACAGATATTGTCTGTACTGTGATCTTTTGCACATCCCCTAATCAATACCTTTTGCACATCTTGTTCAGCAGGAGTTTTGTCATTCTAAAACACTTTGGTTGCTGCCTCACCTCGTGTGTGTGTGTGTGTGTGTGTGTGTGTGTGTGTGTGTGTGTGTGTGTGTGTGTGTGTGTGCTCTCTCTAAAACAATGAGGCCTGTATCAGCTGTGGCTTGCTGTGCTGCAGTGTTCCCGGGTCTCAGGTGTTAGGTGGTCATGCCAGGCGAAAAGCAGCCCGGCCTGCATCAGCACACATCATCTATCCCCCTCAG
>NW_019524255.1:44745-46123 GCF_002814215.2 Seriola lalandi dorsalis
ACAGATCATAGTCTAATGTTTAAGATGAGTTAAAATGATATTCTGTTTATTACATTTAAGTTGTTGTCATATCAAATGCATCAGAAAACAACGTGGATGAAATTTTAAAGTGTTAGGTTTCAATAAAATAGTAATGTGTATTTTTTAAATGTACAAAAAATACCCCCAGAATTTCACATATTACTATTGAGCATTATTATGCAAACCACAGAAACCAATTTCATTATAACTGACCATTTGCCAGGTTTGTTTGTTTGTTTGTTTGTTTGTTTGTTTGCTTGCAAAGTCTTTTTTTCAATTGAAACTAAACTCCACTAGAATCAGACAAACGTTTCTTTGGAATGCTTTTATTTTGTAACGCCGCCGGAAGAGTAGAAATGCTTCTGCGTGATCAGATTAATGAAATAAACTCATTAAACGACACGTTTTAAATGAACAGTTTATATATCGGCGTCAATATGAAAATGTTTTTAAATTATTATTTTAGTTTTCTTTTCACTTGGTGCACCCACAGGTGCGACGGTTCAACTTCCGGTTCTAATTATCCAATCAGCGGTTGGATCCCGGCGTCCAGGGGCACTTTCAGTCTCAGGTTTGGCCGCGGTCTCCACTGTCTTCCAGCCGCTCTTCGGTCACTCCAGGCGGATCAGAGACAAGCGGCGGATCCCGGACGGATGATGATGGTATGGGTCAGTTTAATGACTCTAGCCCGGTTCAACAGGGACCCGCACCGGGACGCGGATTGAGGTCCGGCCGGCCTTAGGCGCTGTTGTCGGACTCTGAGCCGTCGGGGGACACCCGGAGCGGGGGAGTATTCTTCCCGGTGCCAGTCTGGAAGTTTGTGAAAGGTAAAAATACACCGTGCTCAGAATAAATAGGAAAATAAAACATTTTTTAAATGCTTTACATGCTTAACATCAAACATGGTGTGAAACTCAAACTTAACAGACTGATAAACGAAAACGTTGCTGATGTTTACTCCAGTCTCTTCTTTAATATCCCACTGTTTTATTCTGTGTGTAAAATATTGTTTTGTTTGTGAATGAATCATGTTATTTAAAATATCACTGGGTCACACTGAGGCACAATGAGCTGCTAAATCTAGTTCTCTATAGTTTCTGATTTCATGTTTAGATTTTAGAATTTAAATAATTTCACACCAGAACAAAATCTGATAAAAACAAAAAAGCAAAGACAAAAAATGTAATTCTTTATTGGCAGATTCTTTGACATGATAAATGTAACCTGCTCTCAGATATTGATTTGTTCACACCAGCAGGAAACTGTCCACTAGAGGGCGACATTGTTTTCTCTGCAGAGACACTTGGTGTCAGAGCAAGAAATCAGTCCCAACTGCTGTAAACGCTTCAGTGACACT
>NW_019524255.1:50128-50921 GCF_002814215.2 Seriola lalandi dorsalis
ATGCATCCTCACTCACGTAGTACTGAGGAGGTCATAAAAATGTTGAAATATAGCAAATAGCCTACAATAGCTACAAAAAATTAGTCCCAGTGATTGATAAGTATCCAGGAGCTGCTGCTCATAGTTTATCTCAGAAGAAAAACAAGAATATCAGTAGAAAAAATGCAAGCAGAGGCGAGAGCAAGCAGAAAAGTGTCTGCACTGAGAGCAAGCGGAAGCCAAAGTACCAGTACACCAGTTTACCTAAATGTTCTTTAAGACTGTAGTCTGAGGTAGTTAGCTAGAGATAGTTAGCTACATGTATCTAGCTGTTAGCTAGGGAAAATAAGTAATTGACTTGAGGTAGCCAGAGTTTGGCCAGAAGTAGCAGCATAGTTAGCCAGGAGAGAGAACCTGTAAGTGTAGACAAGGTCTCCTATGTTCAGTTACTGTAGTTACAGCTTGTTTGGTTGAGAAGTGCAGTTAGCAAGGTTTAGTATACACAACAAGCCAGAAAGAGTTAGTTGGCAAGTGTTGAAAAGGGTAGTTAGCTAACTGACAACGCGGTCTACACTACAGTATACACAACACTGTACTGGAAAATGTCTGAACTTTTTAAAGCCACACTGTGGAGGGTCTGAACTACTCGAACTACTAGCACACACAGCAGGACGTAGACCATGTGATACATACTAATTAATTTGGTATGATTGTGTTTAAAAGTATTTGGACCAACACAGTCTCTGTTTTGTCTTAGAGTTTTATCAGGGCGTATTATTGCTTCTTCATGTAAAGAGAAAGCGATCCTGAACTA
>NW_019524256.1:0-2638 GCF_002814215.2 Seriola lalandi dorsalis
GGAGGAGAGAGAGAGAGAGAGGGAGAGAGGGAGAGGGAGAGAGAGAGAGAGAGAGAGAGGAAGAGGAAGCGAGAGATACAGTAAGTCATTTGACAGGCACGGAACCAGGGGGTATCAGCATCACAGATCCTCTCGCTGTGAAATCCTATGACTGTCACCAGCACAGGAGAGATGAGAGATGATAGAGAGGCAGAGAAAATGACAGTATGCATGTGTGTGACAGTTGAATCAAATGGACTTACAACGAGCGGTCATCATAGGCTCAAATAAATATCTGGACCCTACGTGAAACTGACCCAAAAAGAGACCTGATCCAAAAAGACCCCAGGACAGTCAGATGCAGTCTAAATGAGACTGGCAGAATAGTCTAAATATAATTTGGACCAAGCCCAGCCTCAGTCCTAGCTTGACCTCAGGTGATAAGTGTGAATGGGATCAACACGGCTACAGTCAACAAACCAAAGTAACAGCTTTTAAATCCTAGATTTCTTTGAACAGTATAAATTGTAGGGACACACTGCCTGCATTGCGTGTGCATTGCGTGTGCGTTGTGTGCGTGGCGGCTGCCGTCACTGACCTGCTACGGAGAAGCACACATGTGTTCACACCAGCTGCGTCTCTGCTGCGTTACTGCAGATCTACCTCTCTACATAAAGTTTCCAGTTTACACGTTACTGGAATGTTGGATTTCTCTTCAATATAAATTCATTTCTGATTTACTTTTGACAGAAAACGCCACTAAAACATCACTGTCTCCACATGCAGCTGCTAAAATGGTTAAGAAAATATATCTATATTATTTCATGTCTGTATCATATTCAGATTCAGACTAGACATAAAAACTATAGTGGAGGTGTGAGTTTTCTGTGATGTTGCTGGTATGAAGTTTGGTTTTTTCCTGTACATCTTTGCCACAAGACGCGTCACATGTGAAAACACTGCGAGAGGCAAATTTTCTAGATGAAGCGACGCAGCCGTGTGGCGTGAGACACACAAGTCAAATAGTTAGTGTGTCCGCTCTCACCCATTAACATGGGCATCCAAATGAAAACTAAGACGTTCCACAGCCACCACGCACACGCCACACAGACAGTGTGTTCCTGGCCTAATAACTGCTCTTAACAACTGCTAACCGCTTCTGTTTCAATTCAAATTTACATCGACAGGACACATGTATGTCAGCCACCAAAATGACTAATGACAAAATGGCCATTTGTCTGATTTATCAAGTTACTGTGGTCCCTGGTTGGGTCTTAGTTACTAGGGAACGATTGGACCTGTGAAGAAATACACTTTGGCTTCCTCATCTATTGTTTAAATACCTCCACAGTCAGAATGTCATGATCCATTATTCATACCATTTTATTGTATCTAAGGCACAAAGTGTCTCATTCACTATTATGTCTGCAGAACCTGCCAACACTTTTATTTTTTAATGAGTAGCTGATAAATTTGGATTCTTTTAGAAATGATCGGGGCATCCTTCAACTTACCATAACACACACCTGAACCTCTACATACTATAACACACACCTGAGCCTCTGTATACTGTACAAGTGAGTCCATTCAGCTGGATCAAAGATGTAACAGTGGAGGAGGCAGCCACTGAAACTCGAGCATGACAACTGAAAAAAAGGGGAAGCGGTGTAATGGAGCTGATTGAGAAGTTGAAGGCAGTAAAAGGTGTTCTTTCCCATCACCTGTGTGACTGGTGAAGGAACGAGTCCTGGGCAGCATTAAAAGAGGCAGTGCATGCTGTGTCCCCCGAGGTGTGCAATGTGGCTGGAGTTAAAAGAAAAGAAAAGTGGTTTAATATCAAAGTTTATGTCGTAAGGACAAAACAAAGAAGAAAAAAGAGAGAGAGAACAGGTGGAGGACAGGGAAGAGCTGATCTATCAGCCAAAGATGAGAGGACAGCAGCAATTACTGGAGAAACAGCCCAATTATGTGGAATCCCTCCAAGGAATGAGGGTGACAGTGATGCGATTTCTATCCGGCAAGGACTTTCACAGAGCAGTAATTGTCATTTTACAGAAACCTCCATCTGAGACCATTTTAGACTACAGACATTTTTAAACATCTAGTGAAACTACTCAGAAATGATCAACCTGTAATTTTCATTGTAGATGAGGACACCTGGCCTGCATGTAAACAACTGAACCTCAACCCCTTCCTGGTACCAACCGAAGTGTCTCCACAGCACCAAGGACTGAGAAAAGCTTACTTCAAATTAAACCAAATTGTCACATAATAACTCAACTGGGTATTAGTACTAGGTGTTATTGTAAACCTCGAGAAAACATCACGGTAACCAATGGAGAAAGTTTGTAGATGGAAGAGTCCAACATAAAAATCACATACAGTTGTCTCTGCTGATTACATTCAGTGACCGCTTGGTCATATCAATCACATCAGCCCTTTGTAATTAAGCAGCAATTAAAAATGCTCACTGTTAAAAAAGGTGTGAAAGAAAGAGGTTGTCGTAATATAATTCTTGATAAATTTCAAAATCCGTCCAAAATTTAATCTGCTAACATAGAAAAGTAAAATATATTTATTCAGCAAGAAAGTGCATGAAACTTTTTCACTCACATCGTATTTCTCTTCTTTTTATATTTGCCCTCTGTAATACAAAAAT
>NW_019524256.1:3620-50863 GCF_002814215.2 Seriola lalandi dorsalis
TCCTTCATGAGTTCTCAGATCCTTTACTGCCAGGCTTTTAAATACACACAGTTTTACACACAAGAAAACTGGCAGTGCAGCTTTTTTTTTTAAACTCTGCTCCAAAACTATGGAAAACTTTTTGTTTGTTTTTATTTTCTTTTACATATTTCATCATCTCCTGTCCCTCTATTGTCTATTTTCATTGTCCTTCTTAAATGAAAATATTGTACAATTTGTTTTTTTATTGTAAAGCTGTTGAGCTGCATCTCTACATCTTCTCTCACAGAGTATTAAGGCCACATTGAGGTAAAAAGAAATCCTAAATTTCGAGAAAAAAGTCATAATATTGCAGGAATAAAGTTGTAATTTTACAAACGTTAAAATAAATGAGGAACGTGGAGCATCATGTGAAGTTCTATTTTAGCAGAGGTTTCACAAATAAGGAGATACTTAATCTTTTGGCTCATCATCATCATCATCATCATCATCATCATCATCATCATCAGGACATTGAAAAGATTGCGAAGAGTATTCTAATGTTGGACAGACAAACAGCAGCTGTCGCAATTTTGCGACTTTATTCTTGTAATGTTAAGACTTCTTTTCTTCAAATATTATGATTTTAGTCTCAAAATTTCAAAATTTCTTTTTTTTTCCTGATTGTGGCTCTAATGCTCAATCGTACTAAACTGTGCCACATTTTGTGACAAGATGATTATTGAACAAAAACTGTACTCCAGTTTCAACAAAAGATTGTGCAATGAATTCATGGCGGTTGGTGCTAAACATGCAATTATTATTCTCATAGTGTGTAAAAGCCGAAGCTAATTCTTCCTGCCCCCTCGAGGTGGACATTCAAATGCTCGACTTGTGGGCAACTGGGCAAGCACTGACGGAGGAATCACAGGCATCTCACAAAACAAAGAGGCTGCAAATGAGCATTGGTTTTGCATAGAGAGGTCCAAAGCAACAGGAGTGTAATTGACAGGGCCCTGTTGTTCGGCCCCTGGAGGTTTCCCAACAAAAAAGAAAACAGGGCATTTCCATTTAGCCGACGCTCTGGCTGGGAGGCTGGAAGCACTATAGTCGGTTACCTGGGACTTAGATAATAGACCTGCTCCCCATGTCTGCATGCCTGTCTTAGTTATTCACGTTGTACATGTAGCTAAGATGAGTAAACGCACATCAATACACCATCAGGCTTTAATGCATTATATAAGTGCACCTATACTGTAACTCTGAGCTGCTACTGTGTAACTGCTGTTTGTTGCCTGAGCTCGTGAAGTCATATGAAGCTAAGCGATGCACTCGGAAAGATTCTTGGCTGTAATGCTCTGAAACTAGTTTTGGCAGCAGAGCCAACGCCTTAAGGTGGAGGAGAGAGAGAGAGAGAGGGAGAGAGGGAGAGGGAGAGAGAGAGAGAGAGAGAGAGGATCAAAGATGTAACAGTGGAGGAGGCAGCCACTGAAACTCGAGCATGACAACTGAAAAAAAGGGGAAGCGGTGTAATGGAGCTGATTGAGAAGTTGAAGGCAGTAAAAGGTGTTCTTTCCCATCACCTGTGTGACTGGTGAAGGAACGAGTCCTGGGCAGCATTAAAAGAGGCAGTGCATGCTGTGTCCCCCGAGGTGTGCAATGTGGCTGGAGTTAAAAGAAAAGAAAAGTGGTTTAATATCAAAGTTTATGTCGTAAGGACAAAACAAAGAAGAAAAAAGAGAGAGAGAACAGGTGGAGGACAGGGAAGAGCTGATCTATCAGCCAAAGATGAGAGGACAGCAGCAATTACTGGAGAAACAGCCCAATTATGTGGAATCCCTCCAAGGAATGAGGGTGACAGTGATGCGATTTCTATCCGGCAAGGACTTTCACAGAGCAGTAATTGTCATTTTACAGAAACCTCCATCTGAGACCATTTTAGACTACAGACATTTTTAAACATCTAGTGAAACTACTCAGAAATGATCAACCTGTAATTTTCATTGTAGATGAGGACACCTGGCCTGCATGTAAACAACTGAACCTCAACCCCTTCCTGGTACCAACCGAAGTGTCTCCACAGCACCAAGGACTGAGAAAAGCTTACTTCAAATTAAACCAAATTGTCACATAATAACTCAACTGGGTATTAGTACTAGGTGTTATTGTAAACCTCGAGAAAACATCACGGTAACCAATGGAGAAAGTTTGTAGATGGAAGAGTCCAACATAAAAATCACATACAGTTGTCTCTGCTGATTACATTCAGTGACCGCTTGGTCATATCAATCACATCAGCCCTTTGTAATTAAGCAGCAATTAAAAATGCTCACTGTTAAAAAAGGTGTGAAAGAAAGAGGTTGTCGTAATATAATTCTTGATAAATTTCAAAATCCGTCCAAAATTTAATCTGCTAACATAGAAAAGTAAAATATATTTATTCAGCAAGAAAGTGCATGAAACTTTTTCACTCACATCGTATTTCTCTTCTTTTTATATTTGCCCTCTGTAATACAAAAATAAATTAAAATTAAATTAAAATAAATACTCCACTACACACTTGTGCATGAACATTTTTAGCTCTGACTGAATAAAGTTAAGTCTATTTGCTTGTATGCAACACTAGAAATTAAAAGCAGTCACTGTTAGAAAGGTGTGAAAGAACGGGGTTATTGTAATATTATTCTTAATAGATTTCAAAATCCTGCCAAAATTGAGTCTGTTAACATAGAAAAGTGAAATATATTTGTTGGACAAGAGAGTGCATCAAACTTTTTCTAGAGTTTTTTTTTTTTATTTGCCCTTTCTAATTCAAAAATAAACACTCCAAAAATCATTTTATTACACCTATAAATCATATTCTCCAGACGTAATGTTTGTTTGGTATAACATCAACAAAAAAAATGTGCATCCCTAATTTTCAGCGCTGACTCTGACTGAATTAAGTCATTAGTCGATCTTGCTACTCTGGCTCTACGTCCACTATCTTGCAGCTCTAGATCTATGACTAGTATTGTGGGTGACCCTCTTGCTACATGCAGCAGCATCAATGACACATCAGTGCCGCACAGTACCAGTCGTGTCAATGTCAAACTAATCAGCAATATTTAAAACAAATCAAGGTCAAGCAGGAAATCATTTGTCCTTTGAGTTTTTGATCAGTGGACATACTGTGGGGCAAAACAAAAATCAGGAAAAAGTGAGCCACCACTCACTTCAATTGTTTGATTGGTGATGGAGATTGGACTGTCGGGTATATATAAATCCAAATGCTACTTGTCTGAAAACAACTGTCATCACCTGAAAGAAACAAGCTCAAACTCTTTATCTCTAAATACAAAATACGGACATTGACAAAGATGGATCCAAACTGACTTGGAGATAACAGATGAAAACTGACTGAGGTGCTGAGAGCAGAGGGGTTAGTGACTACTGAGTCGTATGTGTCCTGACCGGTTCGGTTCTGTGCCTCTGGGTCACAGCCGAGGCCGGTCTGATGCAGATGAGAAATTAGAAAGATGAAAGAACGACGCAGTAACTCTGACATTTTCCTTCAATGACAGGTCAAATCTACTGTCAGCATCAGCACCGACTCCACCTTCCATAATACATGTGTGCACCTAATGGCAACCTCCAGATCAGCGTAACCTTTTCCCCAGAGTCTCCATCCCATGTTTTCAGCTTCAGTGCCTCTGGTATTTTTTGCCTGGTCCCCGACTCCCACAACAAAAACCAAGAGAGATTCTGCATTCTACAACATCCCCCCAGCTTTTCCAGCGACACATCTCCGCACTCGCTGGGTAAAGTCTTAAGTTTGTCACCCAGGTTCTGGTCTCCTGACATTTTGTAAATCCTGTCTGAAATGCCTCACAGACAAACTGCGGGCGCTGACTGTGAATGGTAGAGATGCATCACAATACGGGAGGAATGCAGGAAATATACGATGAAAGGACTGGAGGAACACTGCCAGACTTCAGATTCAAAAAGGTAAAGTTGGAATTGACACGTCAAAGACTGGAACAACAAAGTACAAAACAGACAGAAATTTTTTTTTTTTTCTCCACCCTTTGTCAGTGTCTCTCTACCCAACACAGGCAGTGCAGACCCCAGGGAGAGCTGATAGCAGAATTACAGGGACAGTCTCACTGTCTGTGTGTGTGTGTGTGTGTGTGTGTGTGTGTGTGTGTGTGTGTGTAGGGAAAAGAGGGTGTGATGGAAAGAGGAATGAGATATGGAGGAATGGAGGAAGTCAAGTAAGAATTGAGTCAATACACAACGCACACTGCAGAAATAAGTCACACACACACACACACATCTAACAGCTCCTCAAGCTCTCATCTCCCCCTACTGTCACCTCAGCAGTAGCTCTTGTGGCCCTTGAATTCCCTCAAACTCTCACACACACACACACACACACACACACACACACACACACACACACACACACACACACACACACACACCTACAGAACATAGCTGTGTATTACGAGGTGTACCACTCCAGTGTGTAAAGCTGTTAAGCAGCAGCTGCTCCACTAGATGTTTGGTCCCCTTGGAGCTAAAATATTGATCAGTTCTCAGGCAAGTCTGCACCGGTACCCCCCTCCCCTCCCCATCCCTACCATCCCCATGTATAATTGAAGTGTATCTCTTAGTGTGGCATGCCAGCTGGGAGAAGGCATTAGGCACCAAGGTAAGCTGAAGGCCTGCCTGTGCTGCCATAGCGGCTCCTTTGTCCATCAATCATGAGGCTTTTCACACAGGCAGGTTTCATGGACCCGCTACATTTACTGTAGGAAGTGTCGTGCCTTGTAAAAAGAAAATAGAGAATGTAAGACAGAACATAACAAGACTCAATATAAGGACATGTTTTACTGCTGGCCATTTATCTGAGGACGCAGCAGCTCCAGGGAGAGGATGCAGGACTCCTCTGGGCCAGAGAGTTTTAATGCACGGCATGATTTAATATGTTAAAGGATAGGTTGGTGCTTTATTATTTCCAAACTATCTTATTAGGCCATTTGTGAATACTTTGACTTCCTTACACTGTCTGTGGCACTGAGCTACAAGCCCATTTATAAATCATTAAAAACAGATAGAAATGTGTTTTTTATTAAGGTTGCGTCCTAAAACAGCTTTTAGCAAACACTGAACAAACAGAAGGAATACATGGATTAATCTGGTAGAGTATTCACAGCAGGAGAAAGCAGGTGTATGTGGGACTGAAATACAGCAGCCATGTTCAAGGTAATGAAGGAACATGTGATGCATGTGATGAAGTGTTTCACCTTGTTAACGTCCATATGATGTTTTTATATAATACAGACATACAATGATGAAATAATCATCAGCACCATGACTCAGTGTTTCCACCTTGAACTGCAGTGAACCAATGACAGTCTCATAAACACAGATTCAGAGTTTCATACGTCACAAACCTAAGGAACCAATCCTGTCAACCTGTGGGGGCAGGGGGGCGGGGCTAAATACACCTGAAACCTTGTCAGTACAGAGAGAGAGAGTTAGCATCAGCACAACCGCTAACACTGTGACAGCCACTGCCAGTTGCAAACTAACAAACAACATAAACGAATAAAAGATGCTAACTGTGCTAACGGTTCTGACCCGTCTGCTAGCCTCTGGTTCTGGACTCCTCACATGAGTCTGGGTCTGACTGAAGCTCAAACATGTGGCTGAGTCTCTCTGATGTTTCCTTCTCTCACCATCTTGATGCTCTCTGCTCTTTCACCTGTCCACCTGGAGCCAGCAGTTGGTGGGTGGGGCTCAAGACCAGATTTCTCAACCAGGAAGTAAAAGGAGATGAGCTTCAGACCCAGTTTTTATGTGAGAAAACATGTTTAACTAAATATGAATCACAGCAGAGGATTTTGTCTGGAGTAATATTAATAGTTCTTGGACAACAATGGCGGCCTGTGGTAACAAGCTATACACTGACACAATACTTGTTTGTAGAACATTCATTGTGAATAGTCAGAAAAAAGTAGATTATTATATTTCCCACTGTATCCAGTCCAACACTGATAACAAAACTAGTTTTCCAATTTCCATTTACCACAGTTGTGGTTATGTTTAAAATTTCCTGTAAACATGCACTGAAAAATAAGAAATGAATGACAAATAGCATAAATAAACTGGACAGATTCACAAGCAAAACACAAATGAAATGTCCTGAGGAAATGCTGAAAGAAGCTGCATGTTGAATAGAGTGGAAGCTTCCAAACACTGACTATCCCTATCTACACAACCAATCGTACGAGTATGAAAAACACAATAACACCAAACCAAATGCAGCTGTGTATGATACACAGTGTGAGCCCCATCACAAACCTGACAGCCGCGGAGCAGAAATGTGCATCCTGATTTATATTAACATCACCTGCTGTTTCACACATTGCTCATGAGCGATTGCTTTAATTTTGATAGTTTACACACAGACATAATTACAGGCTTGCAGCAAACATTTCCAAAACCTGGTATGACGCCTAAAACATTTCACTGAGCACACACACAAACAGGCAATGCAGACTGCTTTCAATAATCTCTGTGGTGTCCTGCATGTGTACGTGTTTATGCTGTGCCACTAACATGACAGTCTAATACCTATGAACAGGCCTGATCCGATGTTTTATCAAATCTCCCCAGGTTAGGCATCGACAGCAACAGGCTGAAGAGCCCACGGGCTACAAAAGTAAAGTCATACGTGTGAAATAAAAGGTGATAATTGCACCATTAGAGCAAACACCGCCCACACAGTTACACATTCATTTAGTTAGTCCTATTAAAAGGTTTGTTTAATTAAATAATAATGTCCTGCCATATTCTTTAAAACAGCCTGTTTAAAGTAGTGTGTCACGTTGTTTTCTACATCATTTTGATTCAGTACATTTTTAGCCGTGTTAGCGGTGTAGCTCCTGGGGTCGGTCCACCACTGTGGTCCAGTCTGAAATATACGTCCCCTAACTTTTTCTTCAGTGCCACTATGAGGTTCACATATGCAGTTTTAAGTAAAATATCTTGACAGCCATGAAATTTGGTACAGACACTCATGTCCCCCTCAGGGTGTCCAATACTTTGGTTTTTGACCAAATACCTACAAAGGTAATGACATTCCTATCAGCTGCAGCGTCAGTTTAGTGGTTAGCAAATATTGGCATGCTAACACAATGCAATGAGATCGTGAACATGACAAAAAAAATACCTGCTAAACTTTAGCATGTTAGCATTGTCATTCTGAGCATGTTCATGAAAGCTTTAGACTCTGAAGGTTATACATTTGTGCATGGCGCAAAACACAGTGGTGCACCAGTGGACTGGTATTTTCCTGCCACATAGTGAGGTCACATGTGCACCCGTCCACAGAAATACCATACTGGGACGCCGCAGTGGTTCACCTGGTAACGTGCATAACACGAAGGCTCAGTCCATACCGCAGTGGCCCAGGTTTGAATCTGGCTCGAGCCCCTTTGCTGCCTGTCATCCCCTCCCTCTCACTGCAGCAACTGTCACATCTCTACTCCGTATCTTTCACAGCTTGGATTGTTTGTCAAATTGCAGTTTCCGAGGTCAAGAGCAGCCATCTCCACACCCTCACAGCTGTTTTCAGTGACCTGACTAATCGCACCTCTGCTCAGGTTGACGCTGGGCAGAGATTTGCTGGAAAGGATGTGATGTCACTGATCTGCACGACCAATAAGATGTACAATTAAACAATTAAAAGTGTGAATCGACCTGCAACTGTAAGCTATTGCCTACATGTAGTCATCTGCTAATGACACGTTGCGTGGTTCTGTTTACATTCTGTGGACTGTTGTCAGAGCGAACTGTGTGGGCTAAGAAAAAAAAAGCAAACGCTAAGCATGCATAATAGTTGTTACACAAAGAGTAACTGTTAATTATTGTGAGTACATGTCCCTCTTTTATTTACTAAATTATGGACAAGGATTTATTAAAGGACTATAGTATATAAACAGTAGTACAGATACCAATAACTGAAAAATCCTAACAATATCTTTCCTTAGTTGACAGTGAGGAGGCAGCACTAACAGCCTCTAGGTGTGGGATTGTCTGTTAGTATAATCTTCCAACTTATTTTGACATGGTGCTTTAAGGTCAGTTTCAACCCTACGGTGTCGTATTGTAATTTTTAGATTAAATTGTTTATGTTTTCTTTTTTTTTTTCACAAATCGCAAAGTTTTGTTTCGTTTTTTTTTCCGGAATTTTGAATTTTGCCGAGGCGTCTTTTTGTTTGTATATCCACAGAATTTCAATACAAAGCAGATATCTGTTTATAAATGCATCAATCAGGTTCAAAGGTTTATGAAAAAACTACTTGACATACAGCCGCCAATAGAGCGACTCTGACAGTTACCATTCAAGATCGACATCAAGCTTGGGTGTCAATAATCAGAGAAGCAGCAGCAGCAACTAAAAACCAGCTGAACTGAAGGTTACAGGTTTAATCAGTTTGCTCTCTACATCACAAATGTTTGCAACGGGGGGGGAACAAAATGTATTTTCTAATTGCTTATTCTTTCCTCGTGGAGTGAAATAAAGAGTTGACATGAGAGATAGGTAATTTCACCTTTTCCCTAAACACTGGAGAAAAGGGCAGAGCTTCCTCCTATGTGACAGCTGAATGGACACGCTTGAATGGATGTGAATCGTGTGCAATCATACGTGGTAGACTGCAAAACACTGTGTATGGCACACAGCAACACAACACAACAAATATACCAGACTCCAAAAAGAGAAGTTTTCCTTCAGCTGAGCCAGCCTTTCTGGAGTACGTGTCTCCTTTAGAGAGTGAGCCGGAAAAAAAAAATGGGATGGGGGGTGGAGGCTTTCACAGGAGCTTCATTACAGCATTGACAGCTTAAATTTGGCAACCTATTCTGCACTTTAAGGAGAGATTGTGCTTTACAGGACGAATGCAATTCATTACTCGGAGCCCAAGTTTGAACCGTGTGGGATTCTTCACTTTGAAACCAGCGTTTCTTCAGAGAACAACTGTTCAAGAAACAAAAGCAGAGGAATTACACGACTGATGTTCAAATGTTTTCCCATCGGTGAAGCACCGTCTTCTTCTGCTTTTCACTGCTTTGAAGTCATGTTATAAGGCTGTGTGTGTGTGTGTGTGTGTGTGTGTGTGTGTGTGTGTGTGTGTGTGTGTGTGTGTGTGTGGTGAGAGGTATTGTTTTCTATCATAGTGTGGGGACCTTAGACATTATAGGTCCTTTAATTCAGGGTTAGGGTTTAAAGGTTAAAGGTGAGGTGTTGACATGTGATTAAAGGTTAGGAGAAGGAGAGGAAAAATAAACTATTCAGGTGTGTTTGTTGCTTCCACTTTGTTCTACCTACGTCACTCCAGTCAGCATTCGGAGACCTACAAAAACAGAGGTTGCACGGACAGGAACAAAACTTGGCCTTTTCTCCGAAGCCCAGCTGTCGGCCCAATAATGTTGCACATATGAGACGAAACCACTGGCTCCCTGTGAAGGCAGTGAGTTCAAATGGAGTGATCATAGTGAGAGACAATGCAGAGAGATGCACATTTCCCTCTTGATTCCTCCAGTCTCTCAACCAACACCCCCACCCCCCCGCTCCGCCTCCTCCTCCCTCCTCCATCTGCAGCACAACATTGCCCTCTGCTGCCCACAGCTTTCACTACATGAGGCTGAGTGCAGCAGAGAGGGGTTTACACTGTAGGAAATATCTTACCAACTGTCAAACAATCTGAGTCATGATGTGAGGAAAACTGGCGACTGGTGAGAAAGTGCAGTGTGTAGTCTGGGGGGTTTCAGACATAAAGAGCTTTGTACCAGGATATGAAAACATTTACATTAGTCAACAGGCAAACAGAGGTATACACTAAAGCCTATGGCGTGACAAAATGGCCTTGTTTTACCACAGTATGAGAAACCAATCAAAGGGAATGTACAATATAAATTTGTGTTTGTGCATCCGAGCAAACAGGTGACTAAAGGCCGAAATTTTCAGTGTGAATTAGTCACTGTTGGTCTTATACTTCCTACTTCCTGTATTTGTACACACATAAAAGCAGCTTTTCAGAAAATTTGAAAACCACTGGAGCGTTTGACAAACACATCAAACTGCCCTCAAAAGTGTGCAAAATAAAAGCTTAGAAAAAGTCAGGCTTGACAACTCATAAACAACTCCTGAAGTGTCAGACACACACACACACACACACACACACACACAAAAACATAACAACAGATGTCGTCGTCATTGTCAAGACATCTTGCCTCTCTCTGCCAGGAGAGGAAGGAAACGCTGAGACTAAACAAGAAAACAGATTTAGTAAGAGCTCTCTCCTTCTCTCTTTAATCACTGCTCATCTTTGCTTTTCACCAGATATTAAAACCAATCCATCATGGCTGAGTGAGGGTGGGGCGGTTGGGGCCTTGCAATTTTCCTTGCATTCCTGTATCTGAGGAGAGGATACCCCCTCTGACATTATTTGGATATCAAACAGCAATTTGCCACTCATAAACAGCAGCATAAATGCGAGTGCATCGGGCCAAATCCAATAAAAAAGCTGGTGCAGCTCTTGCGGCACGACACAGAGAGGGCCAGGCCCACTTTATCATCCTGATAGGATATGATGTGGTTTATATTATTACCCTGGACGGATAATGGGATTTGGATGCTTATTGGGATACCAAGTGGGTTTGAATACAGGCTACGACTATAATAGTGGATCAAAGTGAGGCCGTACACTGCGCGAGATTGTTCGATCAAAAGAACATCAAGCGGAGGAAAGGGGAGAAAACAGATGGTGACAGAACTGGAAATCAGAATGTGCCATAGCTGTGACTCATTGGTATCGCTGTAAAAAAAATAAAAAAAATAAAAAAATAAATAAAAGACTTACGCAACACTCTGCATTTAACAGCCAGCTACAGCTCGCGGTATTCTTTCCATTAAAAAAGGACTTTCTCAAAAAAACAGCTCACACTGTAAGCAGCTCAGCCATCTTCCACACTGGAGGCTGCAGGACTCTGACACCATCATAAACCGGTGGGTGAGCGGCCTCCAACCGGGACGTACAGACACCGTCAGACGTTTGATTTAGAGAGAACACAGACATCCAGCTGCTCCCCACATATCTGTTCAAAACTAACAGAACGACTCGGAGGGGATGGTAAACATGTCGCCGGGTGACAAATTTTCAAGCGATAAGACTACTTTGGGGTATGTTTTGTAGTTCGCAACTGATGACCCGTTTATAAGTAAACTCCTCTGGCAGACACTGCACAGAGAGCACATCTGTCAACTGCAGGATCGATGTTAAAGCCGTGTGATAGCAGGAATGCCTCCTGAAGTGTTGATGCCAAAACCCTGCCGCCAGTGGAGCTGCCTTTCTGTTTGTCTCCTTTTGATCCTGACCTCTGGCTTTTGATTATCATAGAAGGAGGTAAGATAAGAGAGGCTGAATGAAAGATGGCTGCCAAATGAAGTGAATTTATGCATATGAACAAAAGGGCAGTAAAAGCCCTTGTTTGTTCCCTCATTTTTCCTCCTTTCTAGGAAAAACATCCATATCTAACTCCACGTCTTCTTGCCCGTGTTCTGTGTTTCCTGAGGACAATAAGAGCTCACTGAACGGTTTATATATATTAGGGATGTAACGGTACATGTATTTGTGCCACGCCCTTCGGTACAGGATGTCCAGTTTGGTTCGCACTGTGATCCAAATGAATATAATCAAACTTTAACCATGAACGTTTTGTGTTCTGATTGTCAGTTTGCGACACGTTAGTCAATAAAGTCAGTTGTTAGAAGATCTGCAGCAATATCATTAATACCTAAATGACTTAGGTATGTTTCTTTTAAGAAATGTGTTTCTATGTGCATTTCTTTATGTTCAAGAAACAGCAAGTTATCCATTTCAAATTATGCCCAGGTTGCCACTTGGTTACAAGTTTACAATTACACTTTATGTTTACAAGTTAATTTCATCATAAATTAAAAGAAATATGATGTTTTTTTTATCATATATGTTAAAGAATTTAATTTCTATAGTCGCTGTATAAAGTACAGAAGAATGCAAAATAAAATATGGACTTTATCAATGCATTTGACTTTTAGAATAAATAATTAAAACCTCTTTACTATTGACAAGATGTTTCTGCTCTTGCAGGTCTAACTCTGGTCTTACTTTTAGTTTTTGAGCACATCTTTCTCACCACTGGTATCAACCTGATTTTGTATACTAAAATATAATAGATTAAATCAATAATTTAACAGCTAAAAAATGGGTTTAGACTTCAAATAGGACGCAAATAGATACAGTTCATTAAAGTGTCACACATTTGCACGAGACACGGCAAAAACATGAGTTTTTAAAATACTAGTCAGGTGCCATAGGTTTTGCCTGGTTAGATCTCATCTCCACACACCTGACTAGAAAAACTCTGGACTGCACAGTGACATGTCAAAAGCTGTTTGAAGCCTTCAACTTCAACTTTACTTTACTACTACTGTACAGGAGCTGGAGCAGGATGGACACAGAGACCAGAGGCTGCCTCGCTAAACAAAGAAATCATTTTCAAGTTGAATGGATACCATGAAGATAATCTTATTTGTGGCATATTTCAATATCAGTGTTGTATATTTTGTCTTTTGTATCTCAAGTCCCTCGTCGCAACGAGATTTTCAGATTTCCCAGAAGTAATAGGAAATTTCATCATCAAAGCTCATCTTTCAAAGAGTACATCACCTAGTTTGACATCAAAAAATTGTGTCTTTGTTCCGTTTGTCTAATGATGATTACAGAGGAGAAAAGACCCAAAGAACAATGGTCGGGAAAAAAATGGAAAAAAGTGGTAAAGTGAGACTGAAGACTTCTGCGAAACTCAGGCCAACTTCACCCACACCGACTCACATGGTTAAGTAAAGTACATTACTATTCAAATCCAGAGAAAAACAACCAGTAAGTCTTTACTGCTGTTTGTTCAGAGCAGCTCAACCACAGCAGACATATTACCACTTGCAAAAGAGGGTGTTAAATTACAATAAATACTACAGCAAGTATATGTAATTGCACCGAATCTAGCTCCAAACCATAAAGGACTGGTGTTCTGAGGGTTGGAAGTTGCCTGTTTATCATTATAATGTAGCCGACAAACACTGTTTGCTGCAACACAATCCCGAGCAGCGGTCTAATAAAGACAATAACCCGGAGCTAAACGTGAGGAGATGAGGAAACAGAACTAAAATTATCACCACGTCACAGGAGGAGCTGCACTTCAGGCTCACAACAAGCAGTTGAATTCAGAGTGATTTCTGTGAGAGCGGAGAAGCGACTTTCTACAAAGATGTATTTACAGCTGCAACTAACATATACTAATTTGTCTGTCGCTATTTTTAATTGATTTAAGGCTGTAAAATGTCAAACTAATTATGAACAATGCCTTTCACAAGTTAGTCCGATCTGATGTCTTCAAACAGTTAAGTTTGGCTGATCAACAGTGCAAAATCAAAAGCTCATTTTAAATGATATGAAATTGAAAAAAAAAAACTGCAAATGTTTAGGAGTTTTACTGGATAAGAGACTTAAAATGATTAAAACAGTTATCTAAATAGTTGTAAATCAATTATCCTGTCAATTGAAACATTATTTTAACCCACTAACTGATTCATCAGATGTATTATTAAGTAATAGTATCTAAAACACAGAGTAAAGCTCAAGCATAAATACAGTGATTTCTGCTGAGACTGACCAAAGTGAGATACTGAGAATTCACTAAATCTTCAGTCTTGTAAAATGAACAAATTATAACATTTTGGCTGGCAGGCCTGGCCGTCTGCCTCAGTGTGCTGCTGTGTAATTGGTTGTAGTTACACCAAATAATCCAATTCAAATTCACTGGGCTGCTCATAGTTTTTGTGCAACTGTCACTGACACTGTGAATAGCTGTTGATGCTAATGTTGGCGATATAGCAATAGCAAAAACTTACATGTAGCTCCTTTAAAGGAGGCAGAAATATTACAGCTATGGAGACCATTAGATGTTGAATTCTTGTACCCCGTACGAGCTGGTTGGTGGAAAATCAATCAGGTTTTCTCGAGCATGTCTGCTCAGTGGGAGAGTGGAAACTGAGGAGGTTGAGATTGAATAGAAAAATACAACAGTCTCCAAAAATTACAGAAATGCAAAGCTGAGCACGACAGCTCCAAGGACACTGACTTTCAAAAACACCACTTTACCTGTTCAGTTACAAATGGACACATCGTCAACTATCACTGCAGAAATCACATTCATGCTGCTGTGCTGAAGATTTTTAGCACCAGGCTGAGAAGGTTTAAAACTCAGAGAGGGTACAGCTGATTCATTTATCATGGTTGGTGACCTCATGTATTTCTAGTATATAACTCCATCCAGCTTCAAAATGAGTAGTGGTTTAATTAGCTGAAGTAAGTGAAAACGACTGTGTGACTGTGCATGGCCTTTACAAAATCTCTTTTTTACTATTAGTTACTCACTATGAGGAATGGGGTCAGAGTATAGACACAGTTTTGGGGAATAACGGCGGCACACAAACCACAACTTCTTTGATATGTTGTCTGGTTATTTTATCCATCAAAGGTGTCTATATTAACTTTCCAGAAAATGTAGTATAAGTATAAAGTCACTAACCAAATCTGATCAAAGCACACCAACAGAGTCCTGATGAAGGAGATAAGACGAGTTTGTGACTGTTAAACTTGAAATAAATAGTGTTGCTTACTGGACCATGACTATTTAATGGTGTAGAAAAATACTTAAGTTTTTCAGGGGCAGGTTCCCTGTGTGATGCAGAATCATTTGATTATATTAACCTCTTAACCCCGTAAAACTGACTGAACGTTGGTCATTATTAACTGATCTGCAGTTCACTGTGTCTGTAATTGATTCAGATTTGCACTGTATCCACGCTTTTCTACTTAAGAATCTTCTGTCACAACTCCATAAGTTGTTGCTTCGCATAAAAATATGATGTTATTCAATTTGCAGTGTAAGAAAATGAACTGGAACAAATGCAAAAGGAATCACTTACTGGCAATCAGGGCAGGATGTCACTTGCCTGTTTAGGCTGGAAACATACTCAAGAGCGAAGCACAATCACAACTGTCACTTCTTATTTTGCTGTGAGTGGTGGAGCTTTTGAGTTGGTTGTAATTAAATAATGGCAATGCTAAATTAATGTAATTCGTGTTTGAATGGGCACTGGTTTTACTTTACGATCATCAATCCACTGCTTATAAAATGAACATCAGAGGAGTTTAAAATAAAGTAACACAGAGTAAATGTCATCTGCAGTCCTCTAGCCTTATTTGAGTGGAATGCCTTTCATAATAAAGTTACCTCATTGAAGGATATCTTGTTGTTTTTCATCCCCTGGGGTTGGCTCCTCCATGTTTTCCCAAAGAAGTGCTGGTGATTTCTATCAAACAGGGTCGCTCGCAGCTGGTAGGTCAGGTCTTGTTCCACCTCTGGCATCTCCTGTGACTAAAAGGGGGAGACATTCATATCAGTTAATCCACAGCCCTTAAAGATTTGGTTGTATGGAAAGGTAAAACTTTAAATTTTTCCACTTTAACTTTGCCACCTCCCCGAAAAACATTTGAATGAGTCCACCTAAACATCTTCACTCAAGATCCCAATCCTCAATTCTGCATGAGTACATCACTTCGAAAGAAACAAAATATGCATGTTAAGATTAACTGTGGTGGATTAGCTCTAACCCGAATTCAAAAGAGGATTCATAATATACCTACACTGATATTTTGTACGGGTCAACTTAATTGTATGTTTGACAAAATGTAAATGGATCATAAAGTATAGCGATGAGATACTTTTATAAGTCTTCATCATACCTTGTCTACAGTCCAAAGGTAGAAGACTAAGACTCTTTTCAACAACTTAAAACCTACACTGTATTAATATGTTCAACCATCACTGTGTTACTGCCGTTAGCAGAACTGTTACAGCTAAATCTCTACCGAGCATTTAGTGTTATCTGTGAGCTGTCACCTGCGGGAGGTGAGCTGCAGTGACCCGGCTGAGGCTGAGCTGGAAGCCGTGGGACTGGGTGAAGTGGCTATCCACAGCCAGGCGGACTGTCTGGCTAGGTGGGGGAACCAGCCGGCTTCTGTCAAACACTCCTTTCCAGCCGTCCGCCACGGTGGTTATGTCGTCTGTCTTTACCATATTAGCTAGTTAATAGAAACATTAGCACAATATTTCAAAAATACAAAATCAAAAATATAGTGACAACCGAATATTACACAGAATATTATCTTTTCCACCCGTTTAGATATTCAAACCCGCGGTCGCCATTTTGAAATCGGATTCTACCATTCGGTGCAGAGGGGTTGCTCTAGCAAATCAATAGTTTCATCAGGATAATTGTCCCGTAAAAACCTTATACAAATAGTTGGAATTATTCATAAAAGGAAGATGTTTGTGTAACGAATTATTTCACCCCAAAACTGAACATATAATCAGAATTTCTCAAACGTCGTCTTTAACACACTTAACCTTTCATTTGGTATTTCCCATCGTGGTGCATCAATTGCTATGGTAATCCTCACGTTGCCATCATGGATGTATTGTGGTTGCCATGAAGGTCTGCTTTTTTTCCCCCACACCCGGAGGTGGGCAAAGACCCGCCCCTATCCTGCCTCTGATTGGCTAGTACTCGTTTATGATTAAGCATGAAGAGTGACGATTGGCTAGAGTTAGTGTAACAATATCAGGCTAAGCCAATCAGAGACAGGGTAGGGTAGAGGGAAAAAAAAGAATGCGGTAGGTCATACAAACACATTTGGCAAGTATCATATATGTGAGGAGTAACTTGCAATGTTATTGTAGTTGAAGTTAGCATGTCTGCTAACGTTAAACTGTAAAACCACAGTGTAAAACGTATTCTAATCTTGTGTTTTAAATTGGTTCTGCATGATGATTCTGATGATGAATAATGGCTCCTGAACTTTTTGCACTTTACCTCCATCACTTAAGGACAGCTGCAATAGCTTCCAGTCAACCTATCAGACTGTTGCACTGTCCTCACTTAGCTATGAAGTATTATTTTTACATTTCTACTATAATTTATACTTTGTACTAAGTACGATTTATCCACCCATATAGACAATAGCTTCTAAGATCGAACTTTTACGACCTACCTTACCTCTTACCTTTTTGAGACTCTTATTTTGAAAGTGTCTGTGCTTCTGTGTTTGGCAGTATAAATTGCATAAGGTTTTCTATAAGAGAGCCAATAATTCCCTCTTACCATGTTGAGACTTTTATTTTGAAGGTTAATTCATATCGAGATGGTGTTTGTGTGTTTCTGTCAATAATTGTGTGTGTGTGTGTTGAAGTATGACGCAGCTGTAGAGCTCCAAAGAAGGCTGGGTTTGGTCGTTTTGAAGACGTCTCCTCATTCATTCTCTATGGGAATTTATTCGCCTTTTACCAGCATTTACGTTGCCATGGTTACTCGAAGCGTAAGGTGGTTACTTAATCGCTAAGCGTATCTATATTGTCTGGGTTTTCTCAAAGCTGCTGGACTAGTCACGACCCGAGATTTCGATACAAAAGATGACTAAGAAGAATAAGTATGCAGAATAATAATATGCCTTCAAGGCTATTGCATTGCAGGCACATAAATAGGAAATTCCTGAAGAAACTTTGCTATTCTACAGCTCAGGAGACAAAACTGTGATTCCCATTTCAGCTTCACTTTAGTTTCTATTTTGTTTGAAATGCTGTTTCTCATATTTTTCTGCTAAATTGCACTAGGATAAATAAGTGAGACACGACAACTTGAGACTTGAGGAGATTCCCTGCTGAACTCCATTCAGTGTTTTTAATGGCTCCTTTTATTCTGGTTTGTAAATGAAATTGAACGATACTAGAGCTGCTATGGAGCAACACGTGAGGCTACATGGGAAAGTGGTCTCAGACTTTTGGACACCACTGTATATAAACTAACCCTATACTGACAGGTGTTCCTAATATTTTGTCCATCCCATTTATAGGAATTACATTTGACAATATATTAGGAACACGTCTCAGTATATCCCAGTACAGTTAAACATTACCACAATCACAACCTCCACAATGACCATTAAAATAAACCAACACTTCTCAAACAGATTCAGTAAATACTGAACATTATAATCCTCATGAAGGAGGATTTACTGCAGGCCTGTTCCATTATACTGCATTAGTTTCATCCAGGTTCACCTAATACATATATATGAATTAAAACTTAAAATCAAGGACACTTACAAATGCTAAAACAAATCAGCCCTTTATTTAAAGTTCAACCAATAAACAGCAATGCTTAATAAATGCATTCCTTTGAACACAATGGTGATGGGATTAATGGGGCAGAAATAAGTGACTGCAGATTGCCTTAGAAAGTTTCACTGTGTAACTGGTGCTGGATGTCCTGAACAGTCCGTCTCATCTTGTAACACCACTTTGTTCCTCAAGAGGCGATGGTGAGTCACTGTAGCGCCATAAACTTATCATATAACTTACTAATAGAACTTGAGGTTCAGGTGAAACTGATTATCTCTCTCTCCACAGCTCCTCACCCTGTGATAGTGAGTCATGTGATGACTTTAGTTTTCTCAACCGATGCTCATCCATCCACAGCACATGATGTGAGCTGCAAGAATAAAAGAAAGCACAAATTACAAATTAATTCTTACAAACAGTAACAGCATTGTGCCCAATGGAAACTATTTACAACATTTTTACCAAGGAAAACAGTCAGTGTCCAGTCTTTGCACTGCAACTTTCCATCTTGGTGTTGAAGAGTTTTTAAGACCATCGTGAATGCAATTTAAGAATATAACTAAAGGAAATCAAAAGAGATTGCCGCCCGGTGGCTAACTCGCACCCCCCTTGCCTAAATGGACGACTTAGCCCCCGGTTCAAATTAGGCTCAAAATGATTTTGAGCTCATAAAGTAATGTTCACAAATAATTCCAATGTTTGTAGTTGTAAATCAAACTTTGTAAACCTGTAAAATAAATCTGCATGAAAAATTCAAGTTTGTGCACGTGAAAACAAATTGTGCTTGTGGCAAAGAGATTTGTATTTGTTAAAACATTTGAATCAAAACTGAACAAATGATCAGTGGGGAGGTTAAACAAAGACACAGGGAAAGAAGAAATGCTTTTGTGGACGTCTGTGTGCAGAAAACTGTAAAACTCAGTGAGCAACATTCCCAGTGTGAGACACTGACAAGTACAAAGTTTGATCCATGTCACTTCAGTGTCACACTGTGGGAACTTGACCAGAGTTTTACACTTTTCTTCTCTGTATCACGACACAGATGTTGACAAATCCATTTCTTCTTTTACAGTTTCTATTCTATTGTTATTTAATATAAAACGGTTCAGCAGACTGTTTATTACAACTAAGCTGAGGGAATAATGTATTTTCAGATATCTGTGATCATCTAATCAGAGTGCTGTTTCTTTTGTCTTTTTCTCTATACTCTACAATATGATATCGATAAGATTTCTCTCTATTATAATGTTTTTTCCCATCCAGCCAAGGTCTGGATCTTTGGGGACACCTACGACCTCTTGCAGCAATGGTGGAGGCCCTGCACCACCTCCACCTGCAGAGTCCACACATGAAGATCTTCTCTTCCCAAACATACACACAGTGTCTTATATGATAAATATATATAATACTTCTTTGTGCAACCAGTGGAGTCACCATGATGGTCATTCGATAGAATGCAAGTTTAAGACACGTCCGCATTGGCTTAATTTTCCAGACCCGGAGTCGACGTCCATTTTTATATACATCTACGATTTAAACTTAAAAGGTCCCCCATCACAGTAAACCGGATCTGTGTAAAAATGAATTAAAAAAGATATTTATAAATATTATAAAAACAGAGATTCTTGATTTCTTTGAGTGAATGTTTTTAATACTCTCTCCACCACTGTTCACAGCAGACTCTCACTGTCAGAAACCATGGCCTCGCATCAACCACTAGAGGGCAGCAGCACAGCGCCGCGCAGTCAGTCTGAAGAGGAAGAGGAAGAGGAAGCGGTAGTTACAAACTGCAGCGGTGAGATGTTCGGACTCTTCGGGAAAAGTAAACCCGTGAAAATTAGGAGTTTTAATGAAAACAGGAAGTATGGAGTTGCAGCAAAAGACCTGAAGGAGCTGCTTAAAAAAGGCTGCAAGACATTAAAGGTGAGCCCGCGTGTTTTTAACAGCTGTACCGCCCGATCTTCATCTTTCACTTCAGCGAGGAGCGAAGTTAACACTGCTGGTAAACAAAATAAACACACAGCTGTTTGTGACCAGCTCAAGCTGCTATTCATTTGTTCTCAAGAAGAAGACGTAACTTTATCTATTGAATTAACTGCAGCTCGACACAGGGCTCCTCTCTGGTCTAGTTCACGGTCAGATTCACCTTGAACTAGATGTGACCAACCTCGAAACTGAAAGATAAAGTTATCTTCACATTATGTCACATAATGTTCCTGACATGTCACAGTTCTCTGCTATTAAAATAAGATTAACTTTATTTACACACAGGAGGGAAACTGAGAATTACAGCAGCACATGAACAGGTCAGAGAGGCAGATACGTGAATACCCCAGATACATTAACAGTAAAGAACATTTTAAATATGTTGCACCTTTCAGATTAAATGAGTTTGAGTCAGTAGGAGCTATTCTATAAAAATAATAATAATAATAATAATAACTTTTATATTTATATAACACTTTTCTAAACAGTTACAAAGTGCTGTACAAACATAAAAACAAAACAAAGCAATAAAAGATGAAGAGAATTAAGGCTAAGTGTCAATTACCAAGGCAAGTGTAATTACAAAATTACAAATACTGTGTTAAAGCAATGAAATCAATAAAGCAGCCAAAAGAAAAAAAAAAACTAAAGTAGAAACCAAAGATAAAAATATTCAAATCAAGACTCAAAAGCTGCCTAAACTGGGGAAGCGAGTTTGATGATAAGGGGAGAGGCGTTCTGAGATGTAAGAAGATAACAAACCAGCCAGAGTCTTATAAGTGATTAAAAGTATTTTAAAATGGATCCTAAAAGACACAGGTGGCCAATGTAAGGAGGATCAAATTGGTGTAATATGATCCAGCAGAATCTAGCAGGAGTCTAGCTGCAGCCTTTTGTATGAGACAATCATCTGCTCGTCTAGTCTCCTGTGTGTGAACACAAGATAAATAAATCCATTTAATCAGAGCAGACTCTGTCACAGGAAAAATTTAGTCTGAAAAAAACCCCATAAGATAATTAGATAATCACTGTATTCTGTCATCATGTGTCTCCACATCGTCTGCACACTGTAAAAATAAAAAATAAATAGTGCTTTCCCACGTCTGGGCAGGATTGTGTTACACAGGCATCACAGTATATAAAGTGTTCATATAATATTGTATGTATAACTTAAATAAATACATTTTAGAAGCAAAGTCAAGACGTACCTCTTTGGCTGGCTTTTAATTCAATTTTATTTATTTATCTTTCTATTTATTAATATATTTTAAGCAGATGTCATTTTATTCTATGATTATTTTCTGGATTATTATACCCTATTTTTATCTCTGGTTATTTATTTCTTCTTTTATTTCTGGTTTTACTTTCTTCCAAACATCTCCTCTCTTTTAGCATTTTATTATTTTATCCTTCCTATTTTATCTTCACTTTTATTTGACTTTTAATATCCTCCCTTTTATTTCTGGTTTTACTCCCTTTAATACATCTCCTCTGTTTTAGTATTTTATCTTTATCACTCTATCATTATCTTTGCTTTCCAGTCTTCAGTGTTTCCTCAATGTAAATTTATACATTTTGGCATGAATAGAAATAACATCCATTATGATTATTTTATTTTTATGTCGTCCATATTTCCAGTTGCCACTTCCTGTTGCACATGTTTGTTTGTATTCTGATGGGACAACAGTGACGGAGGAATTCTTCCAGACTCTGCCGGACCACACCGAACTCGTTCTCCTCTATGGGGAGCAGACGTGGAGCGGGGGTAGGTGAAACAACACATAAAATAAATCAACAGAAATGGTTCTCTCTCTTATACTTGATACCTGATTTCAGTTGTGCATGACATCGGTGAGTTACTGGACACAGACCGACACGCCGACGCTATCATCGAAGCAGCGAAGGGGCTCCTGTCTGACGAGGAGTCACCGAAGAGGCGTAAGATCCTGAGTGACCTGCTGCTGAACCTGGACGACAGGTCTGAGCTGGAGAGCAGAGAGGAGGACGAGGAGTGGTTCAGAGGTAGAGTCACCGCCGCCATGACGACAACATGATATCTGCTCAGTTTCTGGTTATAGCAATAAAACTGTTCTTGTTTTAAGGGAGATCCTTTTCACATTAAAGTGAGGTATTCAAATGTAGGTTTCTCAGTTTCAGCAGCAGATTCTGAACAGATTACCGCAACCACAGCAGAGAGTTTTGGAGATAAAACTGCCAACTTCACTAAAACAGTCACCTCCTTCAGTTGTTGCCATGTTTAAGTTAAAATACGAACTTCTAAAGGAAGATGGGAAACTGTATCTCATCAGCTAACAGCGAGTCATCAATGCCCCCGAGAGGATCAGATGTTTGACTGCAGTGACTCTGCTCTGCAGCAACACCGAAGACAAACTTCACATTTCTGGCTGTTTTTCCAGAAAGGCAGAGTTTGTTGCAACAGATTGCTTTTCATACTGTGAGGTGTAATGAACATCCCGGCTTTAGGATTTAACTCTTGAGACATTTGGTTCTTCAAGGTGATGGAAAATGTGAGTGTTTCATTTCAGGCGTCGAAGCTCGATTCAAGACGAAGTCCGCCTACATGAAGTCCAACTGTGAGAGCAGGATACGAGGTTACATGAAGGAGGTAGGTCTACGAACTGACGCTCATCTCAGGTGTCTGACATGATATCTAACGGATTGTTTGTTTGTGTTTTGTTCTCAGGTGGACGCCGCCACCAAAACCATCCAGAAAGCTAAAGTCAGGGCCGAGTTCTTGAAAACATCAAAGTCCCTGGTGGAAATGCTGAAAGCTGCCAGATACAACGGCTCTTACTTTGACAGGACTGAGACGGAGCCGGCTCGCCTCTGCACTCAGGAGGGATGGTTCACCTGCCAGGTACCACAGGACGTACTGTAGACCACCAGACCAAACTGACGAGTGATTCTGAAAGAGCGGGAGCAGCTTTTTAACATATTTACACCTTCCTCTTCCTCAGGGATCATTTGACCTGGACGTGTGCAAGTCCCTCCACTCCATCAACCCATACGGCAGCCGGGAGAGCAGGATCCTCTTCAGCACCTGGAACCTGGACCACAGGTCGGACGCTTCAGCTGAGTCACGAAGGAGCAATCTAAAACTATATTATATATATCCAGAGGTGGAGAAAGTTTACAGCTCCATCACTGAAGTCAGAGTTTAGATCCTCCAGGTCAAATATTTCTCAGTCAGATTTTTACTGGAGAACTTGGTTTTAAAATACTGAAGTATTCAAAAGTACATTTTTTATGTTCTGTACTGTTTCCACATTTACAGAACCTAATGACTCTGAAACAACCTGCTGACTGACTGACTGTTGAACCTGTAGAAAATGATCACAGACTGTAGACATGGACATGAAAACACATTGAATCAACAAAAGGAGCCATTGTTGTTTTCACATTTCTTATTGTTTTTAGTCAGTGATGAAGTCTGGTCATAGCAAACAGTTCAAACTAAATGAATCTTTATTTGTAAACCTTCAAACACAGACTTCAGATCAGACCATGGTCTCTGTGAAGAACCTTCTGCCTCATAGTCTATCGCATTTTTTCAAAATAAAATAAAATCTATTCCACTGACTTAAGGCTCTGCTTCAAAGTAAGAGTGCTTCGTAGAAATGTAGTGGAGTCAAAAGTCACAAGTTTCTTAAGAAAATACTCAAGTAAAGAACATACTGGAGTTTCTCACATATCGCACATTTTCTGAACATGAAAAGTATAATTCATTCTTCATAACTGTCATTTCTTCTCAGTGCACAGCTGAAATTTCACTATAGTTTAATTTCATATTGTATAGAATTCACTTTTGTGCATTTTACATCACGCACATTATCATGTCTTAGTTTTTCTGTTTGTTTTTGGTCATTCCGCAAAATTCAAGGCTGTTTTTCATACGTCTTTTCGCATATTACAGTAAATATTTGAATGTGAACTTAAAACATCTGCACAAGGACATTAAGTTTAAACCAATCACTACTCTAATGACTCAAATGTCTTGTGCATAAGGAAGCCAGTTCCTGAACAAACCCAGCATTTCTTCTTCTTCTTCAGGATAGAAAAGAAGAGGACGGTCATTCCCGCTCTGCTGGACGCTCTGCAAAATCACAAGGCAGCCGACGTCAACCTGACCTACTTCTACCGCCTGCTGTTCACCAGGGAAAACCTGAAGCTGGTTCACATCGTGTGCCACAAGAAGGGAGCTCACAACCTGCAGTGTGACGCCAAGAAGGTTTTTGAACGAGCCAGCGAGGCCAACAAGAGAAACCAGCCGACCAACGGCAAGAAGAGGCGCTTGAAGTGAATATTTTTTTATTAATTAATTTGTATTTACAGAAGCCGAGAAAAGGGCATACTCACAAATATTTATTTTTAATCCTGTTATCTCAGGATAAAGCTAGACTTAAAGAGATATTATCAAGAGAAAATTATTTTTTGTTATCCTGTAATGAGATAATTATCCTGTTATCTCAAGATAACGAGATATTATCAGGATAAAACGATTTTTTATTATCCCGAGCTAAGGAGATAATTATCCGGAGAAAATAATTTTGACTGAACCTCATGGGATAAAAAAAATGGCCTCTCTCAGCTTCTGTATGTATGAGCTGTGACAACATAATGTCTTACACTGATGAACCATGTGAATATCTCCACTGTAGCAAGAAGGTGACGTCACCTTTTTATTTGTACCTCATGGAGTAAATACTCAGAGTTGAAACCATGAAAAATGTTTATTTATTCTTTGTGTTGGCCGGTGATTAAAATCGCATGAGCTGATTACAATGACTGTTTCCTGTACAAGGCATTCGCTCAGTCACAAAGTTGCATAGAAGAATATGAAAAGCATTTTACATAAATAAGGCAGTAAAAATATATAAAACATTTGCTTGGACGGCCAGAACAAAAAACTCGAGTACAACGACTGTGACTCTGATTTAGACGAGAAACCTCAAGGTTTTTTGTTTTGTTTTTTTGTTTTTTTAACTATAAATTTTTCATTTGTAATTTTGTCATTTTTTTGCAAATATAAACCCAACAGGAACCATGTCAGGGAAAATGATTAGCTGCATTGATTATTGATATGTGTACAAATATATACAGGAATATTAGACACTTGGTGAATAAGAAAACTACAGACATGAGATTTGTGATATTAAATGAGCTCATGTTGACACTGTTGACGTGTGTGTTCCCTCCTTCATCACACGAAATCTTTTCTTACGCTGCTTTTATCAACGCGTGACTTTTACATTTAGAATTTCAGACCTTTTTAATTTGGAGATTTGTGAGGAAAAAATAAACAGTTTTAATGTTTGTGACTTTAGTCCAGCACTGTATTTGGTATTTCTCAAAGTTGATCTCAAGCATCTCATGTTCTGGGGACTGATTGGTCGATATAAAGTGCTGTCATCACACCGTCAAGGTTAAGTCCCGTTACAACTGAAACCAGGGAGGTGTGAGCATAAATTTAACAATAAATAATTAAACAATCACTCCTCCATTTGTTCCTCACAGGTGTCCATATTAATCTCATTACTGCAGCTGTTTAAAACATCAGCCCGATGTTATGGGTGGAAAACAAATTTGGCTTTTTTGTGCAATTTCCAAGTTTAAAGAACAAGAACTAAACTGTTTACAAAGTCATAATTACCAGTGGTGAACTCGAACACGTTCAGCACATTAGACGAGGACTGATTGAACGCCGTGTTTCATTTGGCTGATTTTTTTCCTAAGTGCCGCTGAGAGGTTTTACGTCTTTCCTCAGACGTCACTGTGAGTCCTCAGCAGTCATCAGTGCAGTTACTCATCTCTAAGTGCCTCCTCTGTCGTCCTGCTGCACGCTGCAGAAGTCCACCTCCTCTTCGTCGCTGTCCTCTCGTGCGAAGTAATGTCGCCGCCTGTTCTCCCGGTGGGCGCGAGCAGAAGTCGCTGACGGTCTCTGAGGAAAGTCCTGTAGCATAAAGAGTTCATTGTGGAGTTAATTCGGCATTTCGTCAATTTCGACCTGGAAATAAATCGAACTGTTAAACTGTCAAGATTTATTTCAGTGTCTGAACCTCAACGAGATCAGGGTTTAATTCTTTCATGTCTCTGTTGTTTCTTGTTACGCTTAATTCTTAAAAGCAAAGATCATTTTTAGTGCCTTCAGTCTGATGTGGAGAACATAACAAATCCAGCCAGTGTTTTTATAGAGTAAAATGTCAGTTTAATGATGCAACACATGGTTTTCCTTTCTGCACCTTTACCTTTGTTTTGTAGTTTTTTTGAATAAGTGATTTTAATTCATCCTAAAAAGGCACAAACAGCAGTTGACAAAACAATCTCAATGCCCACTTACACACTTCCTCTGGAGCTTTTGACCAAATGACACACACTTCATCAGCAGATTGAGCACTTATTCAAACGTTGCCTCTCTTCTGTCTTTTATTGCTTTGTTTTGATTTGATGTTTGTACAGCACTTTGTTACTTTGTTTTGAAAAGTGCTATATATATAAAAAGTTATTATTATTTATAAATATCACTGGTAGAACATATTTCCATACCAGGGTCTGAGCTGAGATCTGAACGTCACAGACGCATGTGAGGAAACAATATTATGGTAAATATACACAAGTATATAGAATATTTACTTGACAGATGAGAGAGCTGCTTTAATGATGTTTAGCCTCTTTCACACTGGCCGTCAGCACAGAACAATTTCCTCTACAAAAACTGGTTTCATTTTATTTCTATTTTATTTATTTATTAATATATTTTCAGCTGTTTTACTGGTGTGTCCTTTTCTTCTATGATTATTTTCTGGACTGTTTTCCGTTTAATACCTTACTTTTATTTCTGGTTATTTAGTTTATTTCTACTTTTATCATTAACTGGTTTTACTCACTTCCAAACATCTCCTCTCTTTTAACATTTTATTATTCTGTCTTCACCATCTTGTCTCATTTTTATTTGATTTTTAATATCCCACCGTTTATTTCTGGTTTTACTCACTTTAATAAATCTCCTCTGTTTTAGTGTTTTATTATTTTATCACTATGGTTTTCTTTGCTCTCCAGTCTTCAGCATTTCCTAAGTTCTTGTTATTATTGTCTTATTTTTATTGTCTTTATTTATTTATGTGTGTGTGTGTGTGTGTGTGTGTGTGTGTGTGTGTGAGAATGAAGTGTTAACCACTTTGTGTTAAATTGTTTGTATGAAGTCCTATACAAATCAAGTCTGATTGATTGATTGATTGATTGATTGATTGATGGATGCAACAGGTTATCCAGTTACTGTGGTAAACCAAGCTGCCTCACCTGTACAGCGTCCAGGTTTCCAAAGAACTGCTCCACAGGGAGAATCTGGTTGCTGTCGTCGTCTGGAAAGATGTTTTTGCCGGTTTCTTCATAATCCATCTCCTCCCGCTCCTGTTTGTCCTGGAAGCCGTTCACTCTGCTGCAGCCGTCAACGTCCAGCCCCGTCCTCAGCTCGTTCTCTTTGCCCTCTGGTCCCTCGAGCTCCGGTGACGCCGAGCACCTCCTCCTGCCCGCAGACTGGTGACATTCACAGCTGATGCGAGACCGTCCCTCCACAGGGTCGGCCGCTGTACCGGAGCCACTGACTCCTGATTCGCTCTCAGCTGCCGAGTGCGTCTTTGAACTTTTCACACATCTCCTCCTGGCAGCAGACGCCTGCGACACACAGTGAAAGACCAGGGTTAAGATGACGCTGTATTTACTAATAATCATTATCCTTTGATTCTATATGTATCAGTGAAGGAGAAGACATCAAACATGGACTTTTTATAAACTGTGTAAAGAAAAATACCATTTAACTCAACTCGTTTAACAGCAGCACACCACTGCTGTCTTTATCTAGTGATACAAACCTTTCTGGAGCTTTTGACCTCAGAGGTGATCTTCCTCTTTCTGGGCTTCAGGCTGCTGTCGAGTTGACCAGGCATCTGCAAAGACACACAATGTGATTTGTTGGATCCCTTATGGCAAAACTAAATTATAGCAGTGAGTTAATGAAAACAACTGTTTAATTCTCGGGGGGGGGGGGGGGGCTGGCTCCTAATAAGCTACGATTAAGCTAAATGTTTTCACTGATCTTAGCGACATCACACGCCAAGTTGTTTTTCCAAAACACAGCTCTGTAAAAGAGTCGGTTCACTTCAATTTATTGCACTTTTTTCTTTATGTGATCCAGTTTTAAGAGCTTCAGGATGTTGGAAGTATTTTACACATGTGATCTCCACATGGCGTGTCGACAGTTTGCGTGCACTATAAATGGCTGCCTCAGGTAATCTTCGTCACGTCGGTTGAGAAAGTCAGGAGGAGAGGAAAAAGGACAAACAAATCTCCTGTCCTTCACTAAAAGCAGTGGGAAATATGTGCTGGGTTGAGATGAATCAGTGTTAGTTAAAAGAAGAGATGGCAGAAGAGCAGCCGGTCGAGTGACGTGCTGTGACAGAACAGACCAATGGCGGCATGCAATCTCTGACAGATAAAATTCCTACGTCAAAGATTGTTCTGTATGATATGGCTTCCCTCTCGACGAGACAATCATTTTGTTTGTTTCTGAACGTAAGCTTCACTTTCAACTTGATGTGTGAAAATCTGAGAATGTGTTTCAAATTGTGAGATGTCATTTTTTTCCATCTAACATAAATATTCACTCTAATGCTTGAAATCTGTGGGATGTTTTCGGCCTCCACTCTACACAACTTTCACTAAACTATACACACTTTGAGTGATAAATGATAGCGAGTGATTTAAACCATCTGGAGCTGCAGCAATGAGCGGAAGTCAGTTTCCAAATGGCTACCAATGGGGAATGTGTATTTAGACGGTACTGTTTGTGCATTTGCTTAGTATGTTTTAGTTGTGTAAATTCTAGTCTGTGTGCAAACTCTCAAATGCTTTGATTTGCATTTTATTTTAATTTATTTGCACACATAAAACATTACAAATACATTCTATATCATTTTTTTTAATGGAGAGAATGTGCAGATGAGGCAAGAAACCCATCCAGGGTTTACGTTAAACCTCACCTTAATGTAAAATAATAACATCATACAAAATGAGAAAGAAAGAAAGAAAGAAAGAAAGAAAGAAAGAAAGAAAGAAAACCACAATATATACAGTGTATATACAGTATACAGTACATACAGTTACTGCAACTTTTACACTTTCTTTTGGAATTTTATGGTCAATAAACATCATTTAATTAAAAAACACTTTTTTTTGTTAAAAAGAAAAGAAAATTTTAATTATTTTGACTATAGTTACAATCAAAGGGAACATATGTGGATGGATTATCACAGACAGGTATATGTCAAGGTTTAGTCAGGATACTGTTTTCAAACCATTTCAATAGTGTGACCCACTGCCCCATTGTAGAGACTGGGTCAAATTTGTGGTCATTCATTACATTTGGAAAAAGTGTAGTAAGGAACCATCCATGTTATTTTTAGGCAATTTACGTCAAAGAAAACCATATTTCTTACATAAAAACATCTGAAAACGAGACCAGAACCAACCAGAGAGAGAAAGAAAATAAAAATACATAAAGCAATGTTTCTGTCAACACATTCTACCCTGATACTTGTATATATTTATATATATATTTTACACCTATTTAAGGGCCCACTAAGCTGTTTGAAATCCCAACAACGCCCCTGTATCCTCCGCTGACCAAACTCCTCCCAAAATACTGGGAAATTAAACGTCACGTTACTCCTCAGCCATGAGTCCAGACCTCCATTAACTCTTCATCCCACTCACGTTAAATTAAAACCTTTTAGCTATGCCGAACTGAAGCTCATGACCGACAGCTCACATTTCAACTGTTTAAACAACACCACATCTCCAGCAACGTAGCCGAACTTAATTAATAATAATAAAAATCCAGACGCAGCGTCGTTAAACGAGCTGCAACTGTAAACGAAACGTTTACAACATAAACAACTAAAAGTCACATGCGGGGAGAATTACTTCACCTCTGGTTGTAGTTACAGTGTCACAATCTTTGCTAGCTCGCTAAAGCTAGCAAAACATTAAAACGACATATCAACTAACTACAAGCTAGTAAAGCTAGTAAAGCTAGTAAAGCTAGCAAACCAGCTACGAGCTACCACTAACTAATTCACTACTAGCTGCCTGTTAGTTTGCTCAGCTAAACACTTACCTTGTGAATCATTTGCCGGCGTAATGCTTCCGTTTTACGGCGAGTCAGTTACTAAAAGTTTCGACTCCCTTGTTCGTTATTAGCTTAAAAATTACAGCTAGCTATAAACAGTGGTGGTAATTTAACGATGAGTGTCGTCGCTGGCTCAGCAACGTCTGTCAGCCCGGGGGAGACTCGGCTTATTTCCTGCCGGAGAGGTTCACTCATAGGTCAGACTGTTCACCAGGACGTCCCCCCAACCGCAGCGTTAACCACAGTCCCAGCTAACACCAAACAGGAAGATACTGTGACTGCCGATGTGTTTACAGCGGTACCTGGCTTGTGGTAGGTGCTATTTTTTATGGTAAAATTATTTAATTGCAACTTTTAACGTATCTGTAAATCAAATGTAAAAGACAATTTAACAAAATAATCGAGGTTAGCGTGTAGGAACGCCCAGCTAAATGTCAGATTGTGTTTTTAATTTATTATTTCTACTCGAATATTTTAACTGTTAACTATTTTTTGACATTTAATAAACTTTGTGCATCCCGGTGTTAATCCTTGTAAAAATGTCCATGAATTTATTTTGAAGGCCAACTTCCGCTCACAGTTGGTGCAGCTAGTTTAGCTCATCGGGATCAGTTGGACTTTCAAATTAAAAAAATAAATTGCGTTTGTTTGTGCCGGTGTACATTTATTTAAAGTTAGGAGTGTAGTTTGGATTTAATTCGTTCATGTGAGATGGTAAAGGAGGAGGGAGGCGCGCGGGGGTGGCAAAAAAAATGTGTAATTCCAAGAAATGTCCACAAGATGGCGCCAGACGCGTTTCAAAGCCACCAAACCTGCTCTCTGGACCAAGGACTATGGGCTATATAAAAAGGTCTGGACGCATATGAACAACATGTTTGGTGACAGTCTTATCTTTTAGATTCTATTTCAGTTTGTTCTGTATATGAACAATAGGAATGAGCATTATTTTTTAATTTCCCTTTGTTTTTTGGTGACATTCCTTTAGGATAACTCATGATATGCTTTTCCTTTGTTCCACCTGCAGATCGATTTAAGTTGAAAAACACAGCACTTTCTCAACAAGATACTGTACTGTTTCTGATGTAATGTCATATCGGCATGGAATATTTTATTATTATTTGTGTGAATCTTGTTTTTGTCCTGTATCCACAGTGGAAAGTTTTTGTTTATGCCTTCACATCATTTATATATTTTCTTTAAAGATGTTTTCGTTGGTATATCTTTGATTATATGAGATAAATAACAGCTAATGTTTTTGTATTAATCTTATTTTGTATTAGTCAAATTCATTAGCCTAAATGTACATTTTGCATATAGACTCCTCTCTTTTTCGAGATGTTTTCCAGATTGTTATGGCTTTGAAAACAATGCTCTTATGTATAAGTTGTGGTGTTGGCTGTGTGTGTTATAGCCTATTTATTACGCGTATTCTGCTGTGCACTTTTTGTTTTATATGTTGCATTTGCCTTTGTTTGTAAGTCTGAATAAGTCGTTTATAGACATATTCAATGTGTAATATTTCATTAAACCTTTTTAATAAAAATCATTATTTAATGTTTAATGTTATTTCTGTATCTTTAAATTGCATTTGATATCTGATCAAATCATCTAGCCTGACACTGTTTTAACAAACTGTTGGGTCTTAATAATGTGGGGGGAAATAGGTGTGTGAGAAATGGGAAACCTGCTGGTCCCAGATCAGTGTGTTTCATCAGGGGGAGGAGATTTTTTTTTTTCTCTTTTTTTTTTGGTGAGAAAGACGTGTCCTGCAGCAGATCTCCAATCAGTCTGTAGGAACAGCCCGGGGACATGCAGCCTATCCCACATCGTCTGCCCGCACAGAAACTCCATGTGTGACTTCACTGAGCGCCACCATGGGCAAAAGGGGCCCCGGGGCCACTTCGGTGTCAGCGCGCTCACGCAGCCGAGGACGCAGCCTCTGGTGTCCAGATGAGAAGGCGCGGCGGCGGTGGATTCACCAAGGACGCATCACAGTTGTGAAACACTATGAAGGCAGAAGGTGCAGCATCTGAAGCTCTCCGGGCGCCGCACTGAGAGCCATGGATCACTTTTTCCGGAGGAAGCGGGTCGGTCTGCTGAAGCCGCTGCTGAGTCTGTCTCTGGTCTTTGCGTCTTTTCTGATGATCCACAAGCTGAAGCTGTCGGAGAAGGACGGGGTGGGGGGGAAACACACGAGGGAGCCCGGCTGGTGCGGCTCCGAGTGCTTTTCATTTAAGAAGGGGGTCGTGAAAACCACTTTGGGGAGCTCGGACTCTTCGGTGCTCAACAACGATTTGGATGCACAACGGGTTTCCAACGGGACTCCGGCTTCCTGGGATGCGCAGGTTCTGAACTGCAGCGAGGACGCGTCGGTGAGGAGCCAGGACTGGTTCCGGCGCCTGGACCCGAGATTTCACCAGTTCGTGCTGCACAGACACTGCAGGTACTTCCCCATGCTCATCAACCACCCGGAGAAATGCACGGACGGAGAGGTGCACCTCCTCATGGTGGTCAAGTCCGTCATTGAGCAGCACGACCGGCGCGAGGCCGTGCGTAAAACCTGGGGGAAGGAGCACACAGTGGATGGGAAGAGAATCAAAACGCTATTTCTTCTGGGAAGCCCGACGACCGGGAAAGACACCAAGAACCTCCAGAAACTGATCGAGTACGAGGACCGGATCTACGGGGACATCCTGCAGTGGGACTTCATGGACACCTTCTTCAACCTGACCCTGAAGGAGGTCAACTTCCTCAAGTGGTTCGACATTTACTGCTCCGGAGTCCACTTCATCTTCAAGGGAGACGATGATGTTTTCGTGAACACGCACAACCTGATGGAGCTGATCGGCTTCAAAGTGGAGGAGCGCAAGTACGCCGAGTTGTTTGTGGGGGACACCATCTCCAAGGCGATCCCGATCCGAAACCGCCAGAGCAAATACTACATCCCCAAAGAGCTGTACGATAAACCTTACCCCCCCTACGTGGGCGGCGGGGGGTTTCTGATGTCCTCCCCGCTGGCCAGGAGGCTCTTCGTGGTCTCGGAGGACCTGGAGTTGTACCCCATCGACGACGTGTTTCTGGGGATGTGCCTGCAGAAGCTCCACCTGGCCCCAGAGCTTCACCCGGGCTTCAGGACCTTCGGCATCACCCGGCGCAGGGTGAGCCCCATGAACAGCGAGCCCTGCTTTTACAAAAACCTCATAGTGGTGCACAAGCTCAGCGCGCACGAGCTGCTCCGGATGTGGAGCGTGGTGCACAACGAGGAGCTGGTGTGCGCGCAAAGGACCTCCATATGATATTAGTAGTCTTTATGAAATGACCAAAGCTGAACTGATACGGTCTGTGTTGATCATGTATTGATCACGTATTGATCATGATGATTGTTTGACATTTCACATGTAGTTGAGGGAGGGGAGGGGGGTGATCACCCAGCAAACAACCCCATACACAAATGTAATATATGTACATATATTGACTTTCCATAAATGAAATATATGTACACATAAAACAAAAAGATATATGTAAAATTATAAATGAAACTTACTAGAAATTAGACATATGTTAAATAAATGCATCCATATTGGGATATATAATATAATATATTCTACAATATAAAAATCCAACATATAGATATTTTTAATATATGTATATATATAGAAATTTTACTATAGGAATTTCATATATGTCATAAACTTATATCTTCGTATATCAAGAGGATGTATACATGTGAGTAATATATCCCCTTATAGGAGACATATATGACCACATCACTCTTGATATAAGGACATATATGTCATATATTACATTTCTGTATGGGCTAAATATGAATAATACATATGATAAATAAATAAATAAAAAATATATATCATAATTTTCTATATGTTAAATTCAACTGTATACTACGAGCAGGTTGGATTTCCTCTCCACTACCTTGATTTACCATTTAGTGAAACCACTACCACACAGCTCCACAGTGTAAGAGCTGAAGGGAGGAGGTTTCTGGGTTTCAGATTCTTGGTGCCATTTCAGATCGGAGTCTCGTGCGGTCCACACGTCTTCACCTGAGATCCGGTGCTCTTATGGTTGTCATGGTTTTTGTGCATTTACATAAAAACTTGACTTGTTGATTTTATTGTCATTTTCTAACTCCAGGATTTCAAAGACTCACAGCTGAGATCAGACAGGTTCGTCCGTAGTTGAGTGATTATTTTGTAGAGTACTGAAATTGTAAAAATGATCAAATGGTATGAATTTGTTAAGTTAATATATTGTTATTTCATAGTACTTTCTATGTGTTAAGTGTTACTCAATTGTGTGTGATTTTTCAGAGACAGGCCAAAAACCAAAGAAACTAAAGGGCTGTAAAACTGTAGATTTATGTATGATAGTGTAAATAAAACTGGATCTTTGTCAACTTTGTAATTACAACGTGAATGTTGAAGCCTTTGATTCATACCTGTGTGTCAACACCTGGAGGACAACACGGAGTAAGATCACTGCTTCGAGACCTGCAGCCTGTAAAGTCAACACGTGATGGATTCTGTTAGTTTCACCTGGTTTCTAGAACAGAGGCTGTTGGAGCTGCTGACCATCGGAAACCTCCTCAGCTTAACGAAGCTTTATTTAAACAAATACAGATACATTTTGCAGAAAAAATATTCTTTTAATGCCAAAATTATTCAGAAAATACAGACGACTGTGCACATAAAAAACACAATGAAACATCCACTGTTGTGATAGACCTCAATATGGAAGCATGTTAAAGCTCATGTGATGGATTGGGAAGTTAAAAACCAAATTGTTTAGTTGTTTGTCCACTAATAAGACAGTTATTAGAGAATTTGCCAAATTAATATCACAATTTGTGTATAAAAAAACACAGAGAAGTTTCTGTTAGTTCAGATTCACAGATGTGGGTTTTTTTTGGCTGTAGATGAATCACACATATATTACAATCAACACTGTCATAATACTGTGTAGTACAATAGAAGTAATAAAATTATAGTTATAATAATAATAATAACTATAATTATTGCGTGTAACTGTCTTAGTTCTTAACCTTGAGATAAAAATCAGTTTAAAGCCACTGAAACGCTTGAAAAAATAGGTGCTACACAAATTCTGCTATAAACTACATTCATCTCCATCCTACTCCTTTTTATCTGTTTTAATAATTCTGTTAAGTTAAAAGATTTACGTCGTCACTCTCACTGGACTTGTTCAGCATATAAAACTGTGCCATCTTCTCCAGATTGTCAACAGGCTTTAAAGAGGAAGAATAAATAAAGTCCATTCTGAACTACAAACTCAGCGCTGACGCATCATCCCTTTGGCAAAGTGCTACTTTACTTCCTATATATAATTTATTTAAGAAAAGTAATGAAAAGAAAAATGTAAACAGGTGGCTAATGGCTTTAGGGTTGAAGCAGTGTATGCTGGGAAGTCACAGAGGGAGGGAACATCTTCTGCTTGTAGCTAAACTCCTCTCATCGCTGCTTCCACGAGGAGAGGAGTGTTTCCAGGTGTCAGTCAGTGTCACCGTCTCCTGATTAGATTCAGATTAACTGGAGAATTGATTGATACAACACTGGTCGTCGATGGGAAGCTCTGAACCTCATCACATCGTGATCATGAGTATGTTTTAGTTTTATTTACATCCTCGATATTTCTGGAGAATTTGTGGTGTACATGTTTTGACCAACACGCTGACATGCTTAAAATTTTACTCTTGTAAAGAAATTTATCGGGCACACCGCTCTTTCTCAGCATCACAATTTATTGATTTACGAAGGTCGAGAGAGACCGAAAGGTTCGTATGATCAATAAATTGTGATGCTGAGCAGAAGAGCAGCGTGACAGACGTTCTTCTTTTCATCGAGCAAATTGACCATAACATTTTACACACGAAGGTTTAGTTTACTAGCGAGTGAAAACAGTTTCATCATGTCTCCTGTGACTCTGGAGGAGCCTGAGAAAATAACCCTGATGATGTCATGATGATGTCATCGAGGTTATCTCAGCTTGGGCTCGTATGGACGACACATTTAAAGCCCACTTTGCAAACTGAGGGCGTGGAGTTTGTATTTCCCAGACAAGAAGATGTTGCATCATGGGAAATGTAGGATCCAGTGTTTAGTTGACCCATTTAAAAGCTGCAGCTTTAATTTGACCTTTTGTCTCTTTTGAGTCCCCCACCAAACTAAATCAATGGACGACCCCTTTAAGCTGCACAGTTCCCCCTCTCCACACGGCAGAGAGTGACCAGATATTCTGTGAGGAGATGTCAGTGAACAGCACACAGTACGATCACGTTCACAAGCCCAGCAGGTGTGTGTGTCTCCGTCTCTGACTGTGTAAATATAGTAAATCTACAGTGTGTGAATAAGTGAATATAAAACCATGTGGTCAGTTTGTACGTGAGCTAATGAGACAGGTGTTTTCCCTTTTTGGTTAATGTTTTTTTAAAAAAAAAAAAAAAAGGTTTCAAACACAAATCTGTGCTGACCTTTAAAATCCTGTTGCATATGTCAGTGAAAACACGTGAAACCGATCATGTTTGTTCTCTACCAGTGTCTGTATGCGGGAACATGGGAGCAGGAACATGTGGAAGTGTGGTGGTGGGGTTACTGCAGGGATGTCCCCGCCCCCCTCCCGAAGTGCTGTGAACCTGGTTCAGCGCTTCCCTGGTGTATGTCCTCTGGCCAGGGGGGCCAGGGCTGGGATCCGGCTGCCTCTGCCAAGAGGTCTGCTCCTGGCCCCCACCGACCAGGCCTGCTTCAGCTTAGATCCACCGACAGCCCTGCCTGGAGACACACACACACACACACACACACACACACACACACACACACACACACACACACACACACACACAACTTTAACACCGATGAAACCTGTGTTTTCACGTGTTGTTTACCGCTAAACAAAGCCGCCTGCATGACCTGTGATGCGTGCATAAAGGGGAAGGTGTCAGAAGCTCGTGGCGAGGAGAGGTTATCTCTATTGATGTACAGTGAGGTCACATCACACGGCTTCCTTTCAATATGTACTACAGTAAACTAATAACTGCGTTCTGTCAGAACAAGATGGCTGACGGAACGGAAAACAGACGCTCGACTTAATGTCACTGTATAATACTCCATTTATATTATATTTATACTCAAGTATAAATATGAAATAATTAGCAGCTGGTTCAGTTATTAACAGTCAACTTACAACCACCATTATTGTGAAACGTCAAACACAAACTCCCACTACATCAGCTTCTGAATTAAATCTGCCACTATTATTACAGCACATGCCTCCATCTGTGCTCCGAGGCAGGAAACCATAGTGGAAAAGCTGCAACATAAAATCTCGCCAACGAGCATAGGCACTTTCTATAGCTCTCACACTAAGCGTTGGGGAGGTGGGTGTGAGCGGAGGGTGTATGAATGCTTTACCTTGTGCTGGCTGGGTTCTCTGGGACACCGCAGTCCTGCGTGAGTTTTGTTTACAGCCCTCCCTGCCCATGAGGTGAGCCTTCCAGGCCTGGAACAGGGACAAAGTAGCTCAGTGAGTCCAGTCCGCTCCCTGGTACCTGCTCGACTGGGACGACCACGGGTGACTGTAGGCCCAGTCAAGGCCCGAATGGCCGCCCTCCCTCCCACTAACACTGCAGTCTTTCATTGGGTCTGTGCTCAGAGCTCTGGCAGCAGAGTGTGACTTTCTGTGAGTTTCTTCTTCACTGCATTTTAAGGGTGTGTGAGGCGACAGACTGCGTGTTGTGAATTGGACTCTGGTCGTGGGTTGGGAAGGTTGAAAATGGCTGACAGGCAAAGCACTAAAAAAATCTTCATGTTTAATCATTATTGATTCTCAGGAAACAGGATTTTCACAACAAGTGAGTAATTAGCATCATTAATTCAGGCTGAATGTGTTGTGTTTTGCACGCTGGTTGCACCTGCACTTTTACTACTAAAAGACAAAATATCTGGTGGGAAAGAGGCCGATTTGACATTCAATCAAATAATGTGGGGAAACTACGGTGGCCCTGAGAGCTCAAAGCACCGCAGCTTAAGAAAACACATGCACACAGACAAAACACAAACAAACTCAGAGAACATCTTCATCACATTGACGACACGTGAGCTGCAAATACTCACAACACAGTGGAAATGTTTCCAGGGGACGGCTGGTTTGTTTTTTTTAAGTAATTTTTTGCCTTTATTCCGATAGGGAGCGACGGGGAGAGAGAGACAGGAAAGTCAGAGAGACAGTACGATATACAGCAAAGGGCCACAGGTTGGACTTGAACCTGGGTCCCTGTGCTTAGGACTTCGCCTTCATGGTTCGCGCTCTACCAGGTGAGCCACCGGGGCGTTCCACAACACTTCCTGTTGTGTTGTGAGTATTTGTGTTTGTCAAATTGATGAAGATGTTTCCTGAAGTTGTTTGTGTTTTGTCTGTTTGCATGTGTTTCATTCAGCTGCAGTGGGTTGAGCTCTCAGGGCCACCGTAGAAAGTGATGTACATCTGACCACACCCTAAACAGTGATATACACAAAATACATTACAAACTGTAGACGAGTGAAGAGCGGCAAAACGGACCATAGCTTATATGATTGTTACTTCTACGTATCAGGTAGTTTATTATACTTTACTCCTGATTCGGCCAATCAGAAATCAGGAGCAACATTATTAAATTTACACTCATACATAATCAAAAACAAATGCTCCTCTCCTAGACTATCTTCCTGGTGATCTCATTGACCTATTGCAGAAGGGGCGCCCAAACATTGTCTTCACAAATAAGTCATAGCCATTTTTTTATTTTATATATATATATATATATATATATAATATATATAATATATTTTATTTATATTTTATTTATCTATTTATTCTTATTTCTGTATATTGTGTATTTTGTTTTTTTCATCCCTTTGACATGATAATAATATAAACAAGATTGTTTATGATAATGTAATGATAACAATATGATTCTGATAATTCATACGATGCAACCCATGCATGTTCATTTAATTCTGTTTTGCAATTTGCCAATGTCTGTACCTTTGTTTGCTCTTTGTTTGACTGTGTGAAAAATTTATAAAATATTATTAAAAAAGGCCACACACAAACAGGGACACTCGTTTCATTTCCGCTGCTGCTGCAAACTGGGATGGACCTGGACCGTGATGGGACAGGTGCTGGTCAGACTGGAGGAGTGGCTCATTGAAAGACGAGTGGCATGACTCATTAGACTCCACAGTGACAGAGAGGGAACAGAAGAACGAATGAAAGGCGACACTGTCGTTACATCTTGTCGAGAGCCAGAGAATCTTGTAAAACCTCGTCGTCCATTTTAAACTTCTCCATCGCACAAAAGGTGGACGGACACTAAAGATTAGTGGCGGATGAGCAGCCTCCAGGGCGCTGAAACAGGAGCACTGTTTACTTATGCAAGAGGAGAACGCACTATTCTTCCTATGGTTGTGTTATGTAATATAAAACAGTGAGATTATATTCAGTGAGTGCTCAAATTTTGGACATTTGACATTTCCTAAATCACACATCATTGTACCTGTTGTTTAAGTCCTAAATCCTAGAGGGCAACCTTTTCCTGTTACACACCTGAGGGAAACTGACACTACTGCTGGAAGCTGACCCTTTAACAACAAGAGAATAAGTCATTTTTTCCCCCACTGTTTATAATTTTTGTGAAAAGATAAGAGATCATTATATTGAACCATAGTTTTCTACGACTATCTATAAACAGCTCATTTCTAATGATTTTAGTCTATTTCTTTTTTACATTTGCTGCCAAACTTAATTTCGTTGTGTTTTTAATTCAGTGACAATAAAGAATATATCCGTCTAATCGGAGCATTTTAGTCTGTGCTTCTCTTTAAACTGGGAGGAATGTGAAGCATGTGACGTGGCATTTACTTCATCTTGAGACAAATGAAACAGCCCATTAAGAACAAAGACTTCTCCTCCTTTGAAGTCTCTAAAAGACCAACAATGGTGGAGTTTTACCTCAACACCTGTTTGCTCCTCAAGCCCTGACATTAGATGCTTTCTGGATTCTGTGTTGATATGAAAGAGGAAAATTGGAAAAGACTTCCAGCTTCTTTTTCCCTTTTTACATAAATGTGACGTGCGTAAACCCCTGGCCATTGTTTCACGAGAAAAACACAGAGCTGCATGTCTATAATCTCACCTCCTCTCCAGGCATGAAGTTGTTGTGACACAAAGGACAGTGGTTGGAGCCTTTACCGGAGATGGGGCCTGAAACAGAAACACGACACCTTTAAACTGCCAGTTATACAATTACAGAGAAGGTCCCCGAAACACTCCAGAGAGAACGAAGAATCGATGAAATTACACGACTGAAGGAAAATAGTTTTAAATACACAAATGACCTCGGAGGAGTGGGAACATTAAGGTTAAACAATCCATCCAAATTTCTGTTTCCTCATTCTAACCAACACAGGTGAGGGAGAATCGAAGTTTATGCTAATACAAAAGGCTCAATGGTGTTAATTATTCATGGGAACATATGGTTGGTGATGGAGATGGAGTGAGAATTATCTCCCTTTCTATCTTAAGAATATTGAGAGCTGTCGGTTCTCAATACGTGTAGCTTCTCCTTCAGGTTAGCAGGTGCTGTAACAGTTAGTGACTGTCCAACTGGAGAACAATCCAACAGTGGATGCAACGAGAACAGCTGACCTCAGCTTTCACAATGTAAATACTGGTGACAGGATTTAGTAGTTCACAAAAAAATGTGCTGAAACCAACACGATGTAAAAGGTTCTGTGTACCACTAGTGAAAGTAGAGCACATTATCAGGCCAAAAGTGTAAGTGTACAAATATATAACTACACATATGATATATATATTTTTTATCTTTTTAATTTTATTTATATATTTCCTGTATATACTGTATATATCACGGCTGTGGAGGATTGAGCTAAAAAACGAGGAGGAAATAAAAAAGAAAGACACAACCAGAAATACGTTTGTCCACATGAGGCTGGTGAATCAGTGTTTCAGGAAATGTGTTTGTTTTTTGACTGAATGCAATGGTTTATCTAAATAAATAAATGGTGGGTTTGTGAGAGAAGGAAGGAAAGCTTTGACATGGTATCAAATGCACCATCCACATGAAGAAGATTCTTAATCTCTGACTTTTAATTTCTGTTTGTAGCTGTTTGAATTGATCTTTTGTCATTACTTTTTTTATTAATTGTATTTCTAACTGGTATCTTTATCTACTCCACATGATTGTAAATGAGAGTTTAAATAAATAAAAACATATAAAGTGGTGCTTTCTTTTTCATTGCTTCACAGTTTTAAAACATAGCATGAAAAGAGTGAGACAGAACTCACGGTTGCAGGCGGGACCCTGGACATGACGGGTCAGGTCTTCAGCAGCCACGGCCTCTGAGCAGCGCGGACACTGGCTGAACCTGGACCTGCTTTCACATTCACCCAGGAGGTGCTCTGTGAGGCTGGCTATCTCCACGACCTGTGAACACGGAGCAGAGCCGTACAAAGAGTCTTCAGGCTGTATCACTGAGCTGGTGGTCAAACAGACAGGCAGACCATTCATTCATTCATTCATTCATTCATTCATTCATGTAACATCTACCTGTCTACATTCATCGCAGCGTCGCAGCATAGGACAATGTTTCCAGTAGTGAAGGTCCAGCCCGTCTTCTGTGAACGACTCGTCCTTTTTACCACAGAATATACACAAGCTGAAACAGAGAGTGAAAATAAATAACACACTAAATCAAAGTTAAATTCACGTCTCAGCTGGTAAAAGAACGGACAGTGTGAAAACGACACGGAAAACTGGAACAAGAGAATCACATCATTTGTTGATATAATTCCAGTGAAGGTCTCCACCGGGTCATGAGTTACTCACTTGTCCAGATAGTCGACCGATTGTTGGACGTCCGCTCTGTCTGTTATCTTGTTCTGTACTTTAGAGACACCTGCAAAACCAAAGAGTCAGAATCTTTTAGTTACTGACTGACTGACTGCACTGATTCGCGGCCACCAACCAAACGAGATCCAGCCCTAATTATACAAACTTTACAAAACTTAAAAAGGATTTAAATATGAATGAGACTTGCAGGGGTCACAGTTTTGATAATAGAGCTCTGTAGATGCTTTGATATCTGGGTAACAGGTCATTCCCTTATAATTAGCTTTAGAGATATACAGGCAAAGGTGCTGGCTACAAATCAAAACAGTTAGCATCTTTTATTTATTTATGATGATGTTTGTCAGCTTGCAACTGGCAGTGGCGGACACAGTGTTAGCAGTTGTGCTAATGCTAACTCTCTCTCTCCGTACTGACACAGCTCCAGGTGTATTTAACCCCCCCCCCGTCCCCACAAGTTGACAGGATTGGTTCCTTAGGAGACCTTCATGAGACTGTCATTGGTTCACTGCAGTTCAAGGTGGAAACACTGAGCCATGGTGTTGATGATTATTTCTTTCATCAGATAACTTGTATCATATAAGGAACACCATATGGATGTTATCAAGTTTAATCACTTTAGTGACATGCTAAGAGAAGAACTATACTTGGAGTTCTTTGGCTGAGCAACTGACAACAAAAGTAAATGCTGTAAAGCTCCTGATCCATTTTAGAAATGTGAAATGAGGACAAAAGTGACTGTCCCCACTGATGTCATCAGCTGTGACCACGGAGCTTCGCTAGAATTCATAAAATCATAAAAGAGGTCACAGTTGAAGGCATTAGTGTTTGCACGTCGTGCTTTTGTCTCCTTTCTTCTTTTTAAACGTGTACGTACTTGCTTTTCCAGCTCTTTGAGACTCTTTCTCGACTTTAGGAGTTTCCTTCTTGGCCATTTGTCCCCCGCTGCTCTCACTGCCTCTCTCCTTCACAAGCAGACAGAGATGTATGAAAACAAATAGATGCAATCACACAAGGAAACATCTACAAAAACACAACGGTGACTTCAGACAGAGAGGGTTCTGTTAAATGGTGGAGCTCCAGAGACTTTAAAGATAAAATGTACCAGTGTTGTTATCTGTACATATAAACAACTGGGTCTCTGACCACCTAGAGAGAAGAAATTCTACCAAGTCTGTGTGGAGTCATAAATACAAATTAGCAGCACATGACGAGAGGTGATGTAATTGTAATTGCGGTCTGATGACAGCTCCACCTACTGTGATCTCTTTCAAGGCAGCCAGCTGCTCCTGAAGAGAGTGGATCTCTTCCTTCTCCTTTTGCCCCTCCTGCTGACCGCCTCCCTTCTTCGTCGCCTGGGTGAGAAGTGACACCATCAGCCGCTTAGTCGGAGTCATTTCACTGCTATGTCTAAATTCTTCTTCACTCTCAAACCATCATCTCAGCATCACAGGGTCGTTCCGGCTCAACACACCAGCTTTCATTTCATTATGTTCTCCTTTTGAAGCTGCACAGCTGAGAGCTCTGCAGACTGTTGGAGCTGCAGTGATGTGGTGTGGTGGTTTTGTTGGCAGCAACTTACGCAGATGAGAGCTACTCAGCAGCATGGCCATTACGTAATGGGAAGTCTAGGTCTCTCATAATGCCAAGAAGAAATTAAACTGGGCCACTGGGGGAGTCAAAAACTTTACGGTAAAACAAAATCGCACGGTGACAGCTTTGGATCACAGTCGTGCACGATGACAAAGACTCAACTTTACCACATTTTGTGTTGATCATATGAAAAAGTCAGGATTGTTTCTGGTGCAAAACAGTAAAGCTGGTGATGGCAGGACGGTTTTGAAAGAAGTGCAACACTATATTTACTGTAAAGTAGGCAGTGCAGCTTTTTTTTTTTTAACTGAAACTGACACTTTTTACAACATTTTTAGCTGGAAACCTTTTAATTAATTCTCTCATATTTTACTTTTCTTACTGGTTTCTGATTTTATTTTCATTTAAATATTTCTATCATCTACTGTCTTTCTACTGTCCTTATTTTATAGTAATATTATATTACTATTATTTTTTATTGTAAAGCACTTTGATCTCTTGTATGAAAAGTGCTCTATAATTAAAGTTTATTATTATTATCAACTTTATTATATCACATCTACCAGGAGTAATTTGTTTCACCTCATGAGCAAAAGACAGACAAGAGTGCCCGTGCTCGCCTTGGCAAAGGAGACAATTAGCTCTCTGTGTAACATGAAGCCCCGCCTCCTCTTCCTTGTTACTGTCAGTTTTTAAAAAAAACAAAAACATAAAGAGACATGATGTCATGTACTCTCCTCCTAAAAGCTGAACTCTTTTCAGCAAGAGTTCTCCCGTCTGCCATGTCTGAGCAGTTTCTCTGTCCACCCACCAGCTGCTCCTCTCTGACTACAATCAAATCACTTTAACACAGTGAATATAGACACTTGTATACATGCTACATTTTGATATATAGAAATAAGGGGTGTTAGTTATTTCGAAGATGCCAAGTATCAATGAAAGATTCATTTGCGGCTGAGGAAAAAAAAACACTTCTTGCCTGAGTCTCCACCAGCTTTCCGTCAATCTTGGCGAAGCCATCAAAGAGGGTTTTGTAGAGGAAGTTCTTCCGTGCAGCAGCGTCGTTGGGTGGCAGGTAGCTGAGAACAGCACTTCTGTGCTGCTGGTACATGGATAAGATGATGCGTGCTGCCAGCTCTCGAACTGCTGATGCACTGTGCTCCAACGCCGCTGCGCAGAACTACAGTAGCACAGGAAACAGGCTTTAGTAACTTACTGCTCAAACATGCAATTTTGAAATTTCAGCTTTGTTCTGACACTCACGCTTGAATTAGAAAAGCAAATTGGGTTTTTTGTTGTTGAAATGAAACTAATTTGGAATATATAATAATATTACATTTTGAATGAATGATGACGGAAAATGTGAAAAATCTTCGACACACCTACAAATTGACTTTTGGTTATTTGCAATCATAAACCCGATTCATTATTACTAGAAACAGATTAGTGCAACCTCATAGAAATCTCCTGGAGAAAGACACATTTCTTGGCCATGAGAATGTGTAATGACTTTTTTCCTGTGAACACATGGAGGACAAAGACTAGCGGCAGGATGACAGAATAAATTATTACACTCAAAATTAATTCAAAGTCCAACTAAAGCTGAAACACAAACAGCTTCTAGAAGTCAAAATAAGTTGGTTTCCAATGCTGAACATTTGACTATTTGTTAAATTCACATGAGGGTTATAAGGAAATAATCTGATTTATATCGTAACTAGGTTACTACAGTGCATGTAAACCCTTTTCCCATTTCCTGTATAACCTGAATTCTTATGTAAATGTATGTAAATGTACTGCATGGCATGTGGAATCCCCCAGGGGGCAATTCTTGGACCTCTATTATTCAACTTCTGACAGATTATTCCTATTCTTTAATATTTACACTGGCCTCCAGTTAGTTACAGAGGAGTTTTCAAAGTGCTGTTGCTCTTTCATAAATCACTTAACGGCCTTGGGCCAAAATACATTTCTGATATGCTTGATTTATTTAAACCTAACATGAGCCTGAGATACTTCCAAAATTAAATTAAAAACTTTACTGTGCACTCTACTTCTGCCTTTGGTTAATTTTTTCTTTTCCTGCTATTTTGGGCAACGTGTTAGGTCACTACAACGACAATGAAACATTATTTTTTTCTCCATTACTTTATCTAATCTTTAAATCATTATTGTTTTTTAGATGTTGTTCTAATTTTTAACCTTGTGTAAGGCAGTTTAAATTCCTTTACATAGCTGCCATATGATTAAATATAAATATACATACAGAGATTGTTAAATACAGTATAAATACAGTAAACAAGTCATGATTTGTTAAATCTGCAGTCTAGTTTCATGGTGCAGAACAGCAGCCTCGTTGAGGGTTCGGGTCCTTCCAGGGAAGTGTGCATCATGACGTAAGAAGAGCCCATTATCCAACATAATCTCTGTGAAGCGAGTCGCAACACAATGGAAATCCTGCCAGTGGAGGGCATTAACATCCAGAGGTAAACTGTGTACAAAGGCCTCCCATCCATCGCCCCAACAGTCTCAGGGGCAGCTCTCTATTATTCTCTGTTGTCTTTGTCAAGCACTTCTCATTTTAATTACAGGAAATTCAATCACCCCCTTTTTTTCACTGTGGCTCCCGCCTCAGACCAGATCACCCCGGTAACAGCGCAGGAAAAAGGAAAAATGTTCAAACCATAGCTGGACTAACACTATAGGGCTTGTAACAGGGACCAGTCACATGAGCTAAAAACAGATACTGGTCGTAGTTTCAGCTGTGAACTCAATGATTTAATCATTTACTAAGTTATGTATTATTTATTAAATACAACTTGTTTGTTTGGCCACCAGATCAAAGGCATGATAATACAGTATATGATATGCAGGTTTATGTGCAAATGTGTGGGGTTAAACCCTCTCCACTTTTTCTTTCAGTGCCTCATGCTGATGCTTAGATATCTAGTGTATGTGTCTGTGTGCTGCCTCTCTATTCACTCTCACTCTCACACACAGACACACACACACACACGCACACAAACACAGACACACAGACAGACAGACAGACAGACAGACAGACACACACACAGACACACACACACACATACACAGACACACAGACAGACAGACAGACAGACAGACAGACAGACAGACAGACAGACAGACAGACAGACAGACAGACAGACACACACACACACACACACACACACCTTCGATAGGATTTGTTGTGATATATGTTGATCG
>NW_019524256.1:50883-89823 GCF_002814215.2 Seriola lalandi dorsalis
GACAGACAGACAGACAGACAGACAGACAGACAGACACACACACACACACACACACACACACACACACACACACACACACACACACACACACACACACACACACACACACACACACACACACACACACACACACTCTTTCTAAAGGTTGCCTGGCCACAATATATTCTAGTTTGCCTACCAGTTTACAGCAGGTAATGTTACTGGTTCATATCAGGGACATTGTTTATCACCCAGAGTCTTTATAAGCCATCACTCTGTGGAAAAATATCCCCAATGTTCTAAAAGTTTTATGGATACTTGATTTTTCTCGCTCTAGGCTGAGTGATATACAAAGTGCCTGAAACTAACGAGGAATAATATCTGCTGTGACCTGGTAGGAAAAGTAGAACCAAATCGGATTAATTCATCAGGTACAATAATTCATTCTGCTGCTTGAACATTAACAGAAGCTCTGTGTTATATGAGCAGCGCTGCTGCCGCATGACTGACTGATTGGATAATTGTATGAATATATGAAATGGTGTTCCTAATATAGTGCTCAGTGATTGTATTTCTCAACCTATTCCAACACATTTCTTTTTAATAGTCTTTGACAATGTTTGATATGTGTTTAATCTATATTTTTTTTGTCCTCTATCATTGTTTTTTGACATATTTTATTGACTCTCTTCACTTACTGTCAGATCCTTTAATAATACTAATACTGAAGTATGATTTTTTTCTTTTACTATTCTCAGGTTCTTTGACGTTTTCTTTTATCTGGTTTTATTTTTCTGTGAAGCACTTTGTAACTTTGTTAAGAAAAGTGCAATATAAATAAAAGTTGTTATATTATTATCATTATAAATTGAAGGGGGGGGGCTCTGGTGGCTCACCTCGTGGAGCACGTGCCATGGGCGCTTGGTCCTGGCCACGCCGGCCTGGGCTCGGGTCCAGCCTCTGGCCCTTTTCTGCATGTCATCCCCTCTCTCTCTCCCTGACTTTCCTGTCTCACTTTCACTGTGGCCATCAAAATAAAGGCAAAAACTGCCCAAAAAATAACTTTAAAAATGAAATTGTTAATTGAAAGGGAGTTTCAGTTTTCTCTTATGTGTTTCTCATCAGACTGTTTAATCAGGACAGGAGAGAAGGAACAGCTATGGACCAGAGTACAGCTATCCTGCTGCATCTCAATCTAGACTCTAATCTATGTTTCCTGAACAAACATGGAGGCAGAAAACACAAAAGGAGGGAGGAGCTGAACAAGCACGCACAAACGTGCAAACACAGGCCACCCAGCGCCACCTGTGTGGCTTTCGCTTCAGAAGGTGGACTAACCTAACAATTTGCTCTCACTGATAAAAAGCCTCGCAGAGTCAGGAGGAGGGCTGAGTGGACGGGGATGGGTGGAGGACGGGTCGTAAACTAGAGAGGGGAGGACAGGCCTGCTTGTTGTCCTGCCCAGCATGGGTCAACAGTTGGATAGTTTGCATGTAAATATTAGATCACTGCTGGGAACCACAGGAGTACAAGGGACACAAAATGGATGCCAATGGTGACAACATTGACTCAGCTGACTAGAGCTTACTGACGGCCTGTTTGGGTGAAGTGAATGGCCACATTGAGTCAGGGAGGGGCTGCTCTCAGCGATTACAGAGCCAAATGTAATGGAAAATATACTTAATGGATGCCTACATTTAAACTGGAATAATACAGACATTATCCTGTATGTATGATATGCAGCATATGTGCTATCGTGTAGTACAGAGGGAATGTCAGAATTGCTATTTCTAGACTGGAAAGATTGTGACAGGGGAGTTGACAAGCTGCCAGGAAACAACAGTAGCTGATAACAGCTTTAGTCGGGAAATCTTTGACCCTCAGAACCTATAGAACTGAATGGCAGCCAATGACTGCTGAGGTTTCTTTCCTTGAGATAAGGGAATAATTATCTTATTATCGCAAGACAAGAAATAATAGCTACCAAAGCTGCTCTTGCTATTGTGGTGACTCTGGGCGTCAGACTGTCTAGATGCAGTGAGGCAAAAGATTGATAATTAACTTGTAAACTGTACAGCCATATCAGAGATTTGAATTAGTTCAAATTAATTAAGGATGCCCACATCACTGCAAAGAGAACGGATAGATGCCTTTAGCATTTTTTAGGACCTTTACCATCATGACATTGTTCAGGGTGAAGCCGGAGTTCTCTGTGCCCAGTTCAGCGAGTAGCTTCTCGAGCAGCTCGGCCCGACTCTGGGCCAGACGAGAGGGGAAGTTGGATTTGAAGGGCTTCACCAGCTCCCCGGGGATCAGCTGCAGGACCCGTACATCCTTCAAAACAGCAATTTCCTAAAAGGGGGACGTGAGAAAGAGACACTGACTTTAAACGACTCATATTTTACACTTTTCCTGTGATCTATTTCAAGTGTTGATCCATAAGAAGATATAAAAACCATCTCAGTGTAGTTTTACATTTCCTCTCTCAGGCTTCTCTCTGGAGCTCTAATAACAACAGGTCGGTGAGCCAATCAGAAGAGAGGAGGCTCTGAGACTTTCTTCTGATTGGCTGACTGTTTTCTGAGTGATCCAATAAAAATATAGCAGATTTCAGGTAAAACACTCAGAGAAACCAAATCCTGCAAGGTTTGGATGGTGGGTCCAGGTGGGCGGGGCTTGGTGACTGTTTTGTTGTGACATCACAAAGTTCCAGAAGTCCTGACTCCTGGTTTTAAGGCTCAGTTTCTGAATACAGGCTGTGTGCATTTCTCTGTGGACTGAGGCTGATACTTTCACAGTATTAATATAGAACCTAGACCTGATCTATAATCAATCAAAACCTTTAATATGTTCAGTGTTAAAATCATGCAGGTGCTTCACAGACTCACACCTTCAAATGAAATAATGTGCATGCTGACGGGCACTGACAAACTGTACCCATGTGATGCTACACTCAGTGATTTGTCATTCAACACAAGCAGCTGGTGGAGACACAAGTCGTGACAGAGAACACATGTGTACAAGTATGACGGAAGAAAACTCTTGGTATTTTAGCCTCATCAGGTGAGTGGAATGTACATCGGAAATATGGCACACACACACACACACACACACACACACACACACACACACACACACACACACACACACACACACACAAAAAAACAAAAACAAAGAGGCATTCAGTCATTGCTCTAATCGAGGTCCAGAGGGGCTGAGCGATGATTTCAGAGGGCTGAAACTCTTGGTAACAGCCGGTACAGTTGTGACCTAAGTTGATCTCATTGAAACAGAAGCAACTGTAGCTCTTAAACACACACACATCCACACATCCACACACACGCACGCACGCGCACGCACGCGCACACGCACGCACACACACACACACACACACACACACACACACACACACACACACACACACACACACACACACACGCATGAGAGCACTGACAGATTCCACTGAGCAAACAAACACGACACATGTTCATACAGTCAGACACTTACTTCACTTACATACTACACGTCATCACCGACTAAAACTTGGGGCTTGTTTGAATTGTTTGAAGCCTGGGACAGATCGTGACAACACCTCAGACGCCTCCTGATTCACCACGTTTATCAAGCTACAGTGACGCCTTTGTAATCAGTCTAATGTTAGAAAAGCCGGCTTAACACATAAAATAACTTGCACACTCTTTTTAATTACAGTGATTTAAACAGAGTGCACAATGTGGATGTGAAGAAGTTTGCGTTTGTCGTTGCATCCACACATTTCCTCCCTCTCTCTCTCTCTCTCCCTCTATACTATGAATTAAAGACAGAACAAAACCAAAAAAACAACAAAATAATCAAAGGAAACAAATATAAACAAAAAAACAAAATAACAATAACAATAATAATAATAATAATAATAATAATAATAATAATAATAATAATAATAATAATAGTGAATTTTCTCTGGGTAATGCAAAGATGTGTCTGTGTGAGTTGAAAATGTTTCAACTAAACCTGATGGAAAAAAACAAAGTACTGGACTTCCTGGTAAGTTATGATATCAGCTCATTTCATCATTTTCATGATTCATTGGTTTCATTATCTAACCAAAGAGTTTGACATTCAGTCAAGTAAATATTTGTTGTAGTTTTGGGGAGATTAAGTCGTGTAATTGATAAAAATAAAAGTACCAAGCACGCTCAGTCAATCTGCCTCAATGTTTGCCTTTGGTGGAAAGTGTGATTTGGTGTTGCACATGTTTTCTGACTGTGGAGCGTGTAAACAAGGCGCCGCTCTCATCATTGTTTTGAAGGAGGACTTGTTGGTTTTGACCGTCGTACTGATTTCACCCGCAACGATCAAAAAAGGGTGTCTATTTAACCAAATCCATTATTTGTGTTTACATTCACATAATAATTAAGCATACAAATAAATATAAGCAATCACTGCCTGTGAAATGTTTTATGTGTATTTATCTCCATGGAAACGTGGCCATTATCTATGTTTGCATGCTCAGAAGAAATACAGTTCACCATACATGACCAAATTATCAATTGTCATACTAATGACACTCAATATTACATTACTGTTTCACTGAAGTTTGCTCAGATTTGTTACATCAAGGTTATTTCTTTAATTGCTTGAATCAGAATTTCAGCTTCAGGCACAGGTCTAGTTTCCACACCTATTTTTCTTGACTAAAATCTCTCCCATCACTGTCCTCTGACACTGCAGCTGCCATACTCCAGATGTGAGAAAAGAGGAATCTATGATAGAGTCATCTCAGAGTGCGTTCTAAGCAGTCAGTCGCTTGGCAAACTTTTGTTTTTTGCCCTGGGTTCTGCCTCACAGTGAGGGTACATCTGTAGCATTATATATAAAACACTGAGTCGCTGTGTTGTCCATTAAATTCTTGATAAAACCTGGATTGAGTCAAAAAGGAAAGGCTCCTGCAGAGCCACAGAAGACATTACACAACTATTGTCTTCAGTGGAAGTGAAGGATAAAGCACATATGCTGTTTATATAGAGATCTATATGTTTAGACAATGGTTCTGTGACGCAGCTGATGCTGGATAATGCTGGTATGAGAGGAGAATCTTTCTACTGTGAGCTGGAGGCAAGAGAAATGTTTTTTTTTTTAGAAATCCAACCTGTTAAAAAAGGAATAATTGACTGTTTTAACTTAAACTAACAGAGGATATGACATATAACATGATGATGAATTCATCATCAAGTTATTTTGAGGAAATCTTTCTTCTCTATGTACATAAATGGTGGACGAAGGACACATCAGTGTATTATTCTCTCACTCCTACAACTTATCTTTAATACTGTAAATACTTTATTTTATGCATGTTTTTGTTTTACTGGTGCATGGCTGTATTCTTTTAATTTTTCTAATGTTTTTGGCTTTGCTGTTTTGGTAACTGTTCCACCCTTGTATGGGCCCATCTCATGGGATAGGGAGGCCACTTAAATAAACCCCTTTGTATTTGTTAGAGGATGACAGGAGACAACTCCACCCTGGTATGTGTAGAAATCACTGCTACTACAAATTGAGAGATAATAACCATAAACAAATGAGATTATGAACCAGGACTTCACCTTAATATATGGCGTAAAAAAGAAGGAAAGAGCTTTTATAGAGCTCTATAAAAGAGAGGATGGTGGAGAGAATTAAAGTCAGATGGAAAATTATTGCAAAATCATCTTCAGTCATTTTGTTTTCCTTTCAGTCAAAGAAAATGTGCAACATGTCGGTCCAGGGTGTTTTAATACCTGTATGAAGGCAGTGACTGTGGCCCGGAGGCGGCTGGCTGAGTCTGCGGTCCTGGCCAGCAGGTTGGGCCAGGTCTGATCCAAGCAGTAGGTCACCTCAGTCCGGCCCAACCCCAGACCTGGGATCAGCTGACTCAGCATTAGGCGCAGCAGCTTCAAGGAGGCCTGGAAAACCTGAGGAGAGAGCCACGGGACATTTAACTCAAAACTTAGTCGACTTTCTAAGAAAAAGCTCCAGGCACCAGGGTGATGTCAGTCGGCAGAGAGGGGAGAAAATGTTTAGTTTGAGTTGGTGAGAGCGTGTGGAGAGAGAGTGGTGATCAGTGGTTGAGAAGGGGAAAGTTTGTTTGTTTTCATACTCACTAACAAGTAAACCAGACACATTAACCACACACTGGAAACTAAAGATACCAACTAACCTGTTTGCTAGAGCTAAACTGAATTATCAATACATTATCAATATTAGTGGAATTTTTGTATTTATGGGAAAATTTAGACTGGAGTCATATAAAAAACACGCTGGGCTACATTTAGACGCAGGGGCTGGTTTCACAAAGAGAGACTGTGGCTTAAATACAACAAACAGTCAGACCTCACATTTCCTTTTTCTAATTGTTTTTATATTGTAAAAGATATTGTATTTGTTCACTTGTCTTTATATTTTGTTGTATGTGTTTCAGTATGCTCATCACTTAAAAAAGCAATAAACAGAGATTAAATAAATAACAAAGCAGTTTAGTTTGTGTCTATCTTAAGCTGAACAAACAAAAAAGAAATGTCTGCTCTCTCTATAACACTGTTAGCAAACCACAAATTATGGGCCATGTTGTCCTGGTTTTTTGCTTGTAGGTGTAGGTGTCATGATTGTTACCATGGTAACATTGGTCTTAGGTCTGGGATGGCCTGGGGGTAAGGTGTTTAATGGTGTTTTGGCTTAAAATTCTGTATTCAGTCTGTATTTTTTAGACTGATCTATGAGCTGAATGATGACTGGACCAACACTACGGAGCCGACTGAAATATCTCCGGCCCCTGGATGTCACTTACATGAAATGCAGCCACTGATTTCCAGAGAACAGCCCATTTATCATGAACTAAACTGAAGCACTTTTGTTGAGCAGCAAATTAACCAGTTAACATGTTAATGGATCATTCTGTGTGCCGATGTGGCCGGGGAAAATAAATCACCAGAATTATTGCGGCGCTGCCCTTTTCATTACCATACAAGCTGCGGACGACCTCCAGAGAGGTTACAAGGCCATCCTTGTCAAAACTGTTTGTTTAAGGAAGTCAGCTCGGGGGGGAGGGGCCTGGGGTTGCATGTGGCACAGGGGGAACGTTGTTAAGTGTTTGCATGTGTGATTGTGTGCTTATGTTTGACACCATCACTGTTAGTTCTGTTCGTAACGGGAGTCCAGAGAACACGATGTATAGAAGACGTTGACAGTAACAAACTCAACATATCCAGTTCTCCCTAACAGCTGCTTTTCTCTACAGTTAACTTGGAACATTCACAGAAGTCACCACGGCTCACCGATGACACTTTATCCAGGAGGGCTCTCTTAACCAGGAAGACTGCAGCTCTTATCATGTTTCTCAGCTCCTCCTTGGGGGTGGTGGGTGATACCTCCAAAAGCCTCTTGTACACAGCCAGCAGAGCCTCCTCTCTGTTGGACCAGGTTTTGGAATAAGCCCCCGCCACCTGCAACAAAATAAAGGGTAAGAGAGTTGCCCGGGGGATGTCTTTCCCGCCCTGTTCTATATATAGATGAGGGGTGTCCAACATGTGGCCCGTGAGCTTCCAGTAGGTCACACAGAGGCTCTGAGAATATAGTCTGTACAAACCATTGATGCATAGTTCAAACTTCAAGCAACAACCCCCCCCCCGACATGCAGTGTTATCAAATCTTAACAGAACATATATAAACTAAACTTTTCCAACAAACACAAATATGTTGTCATGGATACAGGGAGTTAAACTCTGTGTTAAACTTCAACTTTTCTTTTTTTTTAGCCCGTGTTTGTTTACATTTTGGAAAATGAAGTGTAGTGAATAATCTATTTGAACTTCCTGTTTGTTATGTACCATCAGATGCACTGATAACTATCACTGGATCACGGACTGAGGAGCTTCTTCTTCTCTGATCTCTAATCAGATTTATTTGCAGCGGTTTCTCGTGTCTGTGTGTTCAGGTCTGACTGAATCATCACTCAAAATATTTGCCTGATGTGAGTTTCAGATGTTTTTGGATATCGATATTTGATGACTTGTTAATTTATCTTATTGATCTGATTTGGTTTGGAGATCAGTTTGAGTGTTTTGATACGATATGTGAATAAATGTGTCCAGTGATATTAGACAGGAGGAGCTCTCAGCCGCTTTTATTTTGTCAAAATATCTCTCAGAGTGAAAAAGGTTGGAGACTCCTGACATAGATCATAAAACACAAACCCATTCAACTGGCGATATTGATTTAAAACAAAAAAAACAAAAAGCTCCACTAATCGATATTTTCTATTTTATCAATAAATCAAATGACTATGTGAGGTGTGAAAAATGTGGCTTGTAGTTGAAACAGCCACAGAAATAATCATCCAACTCTGTACTTCCCCTCAGTTTTACAGAACATTTTATCCTTTGTTAGCTCATTGCTTTTGTCCTCCAGCTGCTGCAGGCAACTGTGTCCAGGATAAACTCCCAGTTCCACGTTCCACCTGACACAAATGCCACAAGGTTGCAGTTGGATGAAGTAACAAGCAGGTGCACAGCAAATTACTTATTTTAGAAAGAGAGATACAAAGAAGAATCAAGAGATGGAGAGAGAGAAGGAGGTAAATGTTGTACAGACTGCTGAATATCTTCATCACTTGGCTCAGTCAGCCGTGTTGTCCCCTCTTTCTTTTTCTTACCAGGCTTTCTCCGTAAACCTCTATTGGTAGTCCAGCCTCTCTCTGGGCTTTCTCTGTGAGGGGCTCTGGCTCTCCGCTCAGCTCAGGGCCGGGCGGAGTCCTGTGGATGTCAGGTCGGGGGGGGCGCTGCTCTGCATGGCTCTGGACGGCCTCCACTGGCCGGTCTTTCCTCTGGAGCGTTGGCAGCGGCCTCTCATCATAAGGCACACCGATAACCTGTCATAAACAAGACAACGGCATTGGTATTTACAACTCGGAATATAATGTTTACATATATAAACATGTACAGCTTTCACTTTTTTTTTCTTTTTGTGTGTATGTATTCTCCAGAGATCCCTCAGCTGAAAGGCTCAGAGACAACTGATCCACAGGATGTCCACCCTTTTGAAAAATTCATCAGCTCTATCCCTGCTCTTTTCACTAACTCTCACTAGCATGTGATCACTGAATAGGCCGATCATGAAACATCACGATGACAATGGATGTCGAACCCCCTCTATACAAACCCAGGCTCCATCCAGTCAGCACTGTCTCCTGTGCCCCCGGGCCAACTGGCACTCTGCTGCTCGTACAAGGCTCAAAGCTGAGTCTGGACGCCAGGTTGGCAGCCGCTGGAGTCAGCCAACTGTTGCACGCTTTTAATTAAATAGTGAAACCTAAACCTGTAGCCGGACCGGTCTCAGTCTGTGGTGAGTAAAGAATAAAAGCTGGTCATAATCTGCCAGTGTGCTCCAACAATACAGGGGCTAAAGGCAGGAGATGTTTCCCAAAGTGCCACAGTACAACTATACAGCAGCTGTCAACATCTGGATCATTAACTGAGCTTTATTCACCTTTTTCTTTCTCAAATTAGTTTATACATGTATCAACAGTTTAGATCCAGAGTTTCTTTCCTGATACAGTAACAGAGAAACTGTGGTGAATAGAAACTGCAAACTATCACATTGTAGATCTAAATTTGGACAATCAGCTTTCTCCATAAAGAGCTGTGAACACATCACCACCTGAAGTCAAATCACACCAAAGGTGAAGTGCTGCTCAGAGCACACCAGAGCTAATTGTATTTATTGTTAATTGTTTTGTTTGACTTTTTGTAGCTTGTTGTTTTGTTGTTGTCTCTTTATAGACTGAACATCTGTATATTTGAAGCTAACTGTGTAATTATTATCATTCGCATTGTTTGTTTGTTTTGTGTTGTTTTTGTTGTTGTTGTCTCTTCTTGACACACACACACACACGTCACATTCAACGCATTTCAAAATAATGTTTCATATCTGTAGTGTGTTGTGGTTTCATGATAATCAAAACTGACAGTTTTAATTATTTTGTACATGTTAAAGTCCAACGAGAGATAAGAGTTGAAAATTAGCATCAGCTATAAACACGTCAGTTTCATGCTTTGTATTGGAACTATGTTAAACCGCATCTTTGTTTTTTTAAAATTGTATATTTATTTCTTTATATTGTAAAAGATATTGTACTTGTTCACTTGCTGTATTTGTATTTTGTTTTATTGGCTTATCTATTGAGTATGTGCTTTTGTGTGCTGCTCATTCAAAAAAGCAATAAACAGGGATTTCAAAAAGAAATTGCATCATCCCTGTTACTGGCCGTCCATAAAGCATTGTTAAAAGTGATATGTTGCAACATTTACACAGTGGATAGTGTTGATCTTACATCTATCTTGGGTATAGCGGCAGCGGGGGTGCAGGGTGTGTCAGGTTGGCTGCTCAGTTTGGGCGCCACAGTTTCTGTGGCCAACTGTTGATTCTGAGGAGCGTTCGTTTTTCTCCCCTTCCTGAATGTGTCTGTGGACACCAGGGACTTGGCAGGGACTGAACGGTGACCCGGAGAGGGCAGAAGGGAGGGAGGGTCCTGGAGCGGGGAGGAATCTGTCGCCCTCGTGATCTGGAGAAAACAGAGGCACAATACGTCATTATTAGATCCGCACTTAACTGTAAAGTAACCGATTTTTCCTGTTTCACCATATTATCTTCATCACACAAACAGGTGAAGTGTTGCCATCAGTGACCGGCGACTGACCATCGTCGTGTCCAACAGGTTGTGGACCTCCAGCTGCTGGTAGACGCTCCTCCTGTACTCCTCCATCAGCTCCTTCTTCTTCTTGGCCAGGTCATAGTCCTCCTTTTCTATGGCACATCGCTTCTCCACATCATATCGGGCCAAACGCTCCCCGACCTGGAAGAGCCCGGGACAAGCAGAGGTGAAGGCAGTGAGGCTGCATGTTTAGAGATGTAAACATGGGAGCAGAACTGTTGTTATGTCAGTTTGTGGCCACACTGACAAAAAATGTATTGGATGTTTACTGTTTTAACTTAGCGCTTACTTTTCCACCACCGGTACTATCTTAAAGGTGAGAGTGCAGTGTATTCTGGCTTTAAATACAATTTTATCTGGTCTTTTTCTTGCTGTGGTGTTTTGTTGTAATATTATTCCAGTTATTACATACTTGATCTTTGTTCATGTTTAGTGACGCATAGCGAAAGTTCAGTTAGGAAGACTATCTCCTCGAAATCTAAGTCAGTTTCCTGCTATCTATAAGCTCCACTCGCTGTTTCTTGTCTTCATCCAATCACAACCTGACACGGTGGCCTTCAGCCAGTTGCTTGTAAGCTGTCAAACTTTTTAAAATGTTCTCTCTCTCTCTCTCTCTCTCTCTCTCTCTCGGAAGGTCCTTAAACCTATGGATCGTTTCCATGGTGATCCATTTCCTGTCTGGGTCTAAGCATCAAAGTCTATTTCTTCTGTTCACAATAAATTTCATTTAGTCTCTCCTGATTGAAATGATTAAAATAACATTGTGCTCACCGAGCTTATCTGGCAATAAACGTGATATCAATAAAAAGAAGTCAGAGATACAAGCAGTAAAACACTTGAAAATGATTCCCTCAGGACAGTCAAACATACGTAGGTGAGCAGTAAAATAATTACCCACACTGTGAGTTGTAAATATTCATTACAGTTTAGAAGCTGACACCCCGATACAATTCTGACCTACTTCACTTTCTGTAGTTGTGCACATCTCAGATCAGCTCACTTCCAGATTTTTTTTTGATCTAAATAATAATAAACTTTGTTTGTAGAGCATTTTTTATACAAGAGAAGCAGCTCCAAGTGCTTTACAATAATAATAAAAACAAAGAGATAGATAATCTGGCTAAACCGTCACCTTGTTTATGACCCGCCTGATTGCTCATGTTTATCACCTTTGACTTTGTTGAACCTACATCACAGATTTCCCCAGAATCAGTGATTGGTGTGTAAAATGTCATTTAATCTGATGCAGTAATGTTTAAAACAGTAAATTTAACTTCCAGAGAAGCGAACCAGACTTAATCTTTGAACCATACTGGAGGTGGTTCTGAGCTTTGGCTTGGAGACATGGCGTGGGCATTTCTGCCCCACACAGTAACACAGTGAGTAATAACAGGGAGTGTGCCACATGGTGAATCACTGAAATTTACTGAATGGAAATTTGACAGCAACTTCCAGTAAGTCAGGCTTGTAATTTCGTTGTGAGGAAATTCCATTAAGCTGAATTTAGTTGATAACCAGGTGCCAAGCAACACAGTCTCAGCTGCAACACCTTGAGCTTCCTCTCTTCTGCACCTCAGCTGCTCCTCAAATTTACTGTATATCAAGGATTTCCAGCATGTAGCTCTTTGTGATTTCTGAATCTTGTGCATCCTTTGTGCTAAGAAAAACTGGACTGTGTAAAGTGGGAGAAATAGAGCAGGTAAATACTCATCCTTCTGTCCTGTCTCCTCTCTGTCATGTGTTTATAGATATCATGTGACACCACAAAGCCTCCCCTGACATCCTGAGGGTGCAATGACAAGGGATTTTCAGCATGACTACCTTGGCAACTGCTTTGTGCACGATACTAATATGCCATACTAACAAGGTGCTAGTGTGTGTGTTATCAGGTTTCAGAGCGGCCCGCGGCCCGGCGTGGGAGAGACGCTACCCAAGGACCATCAGCTGTCAGGCTTATTAAGAATTCATGGTCAGCATGGTAACACTGCATACAAAGAAGGTCAGTAACAGGAATCTGAACAATGTTTAACAACTACTGTTACAAACAGTGGTGAGAATACACTAGAAACAAAGAATACAAGCCAGTGTTTGGATGCTGACATCTGGACCTAAATCATTTCCTTACCACAATAAAACATTTCCCACAGCTCTTATAGCCAGTTTACTGTACATGGTCTGCATGTACAGTAAACTATGGCTTCTTTGCACCGTCCACCTGAAACTCACTACAAAGGAGAGGTGCACAATTAATCGAAATATAATAGAAATCGCAATATGGCGCAAGTGCGATTGTTGTCAGCACCATAAGTGTTGTTGGTGCTACAGAGACGCCCCGACCGACAAATCATATTCTCCAGACGTAAAAAAGAAAGAGAAACATGTTTTTTGGGACAAGACCAACAAAAATCACATCATCATCATCGTCATTTAAAAAAAAAAATTTCAGTGAAAAGGAAAATGCAAAAAACGATAATTTCCAACTGAAATCAGAACATCTGCCAAAATAATCACAATATGATTTTATTTTTTTTGTCGTGCAGCCCTACTACAACGCTCTTTAAAAAAGAATTCGCTGGTGCCTCTTGGTCATTTTAGATTCTTAATCTCTGAACTTTTCATTTCTGTTTGTACCTGTTTTAATTGATTCTTGATTATCCTGGGAATTCTTAGCAAAGACAAAAAAATACCCCCAGTAACTAGGTAGATTTAGCGCGTGTGTGTGTGTGTGTGTGTGTGTGTGTGTGTGTGTGTGTGTGTATGTGTTCACATACCACTTGTTTGTACTAAAACAAAGACACATTCTCTAAACCCCATTAACACTACAATGCAACTGCCGTAGTTAAATACTGAAGCCCAGCCTTAGAATGCTGTTGTGGAAACGAATTGATCAACTTCACTTTTCCATTTTAGGATAAAAGAGCAGTTTACACTCCTGCAGTGTGGGAGAACGTTCTGTAAAATATGTGTGAATGAGGCAAAATCTGTAAAATAAATCCATGCAGGTAGTTAAAGTGGCTTAAAAGGATAATTCGAAGTTTCTGGGAATTTGTTTTCTTGCTGAGAAAATTGATACCACTCATGTCTGTGTGATCAATACGGAGATGCTGTAATGCAACACAGGGTGGTGATAACCTTATTATATCAATAAATACAGGTAAGCACTGACTGGAAGTACAGGCAAACAGTTAGCTCATAAGTCCACCTGCCTGCAGGTCCTCCTCTAAAGCTCACCGATCAACATGTTATATTTTGTTTGTTTAATTCGTATGAAGTCGTGATGTAATGTAAAGTACTTTTTTATCTTTTGAAGGCCTTAAATATGAATCATTAAGACTTCTTGAAGACCTTCTCAGACCATGAGTAATTCACAAATACACTAAAATACTCTCACTGCAGCCAGAACACATCCTTGTGTTTATGGGGTATTTTGCTGGACCGTGTGAACAAACATCTGGTGTGAGCCTCTCAGAAGCTACAGTACCTTCTGCAGGTCGGCGATGGCCTGCTTCAGATTCTTGGCCTGCTCGTATTTCTCCAGCCGGACCATGTCCTGCTTCTTCTGGTCCAGGAGACGGATGATGTGAGCAACTTCCGGGTCCTGGTACATGTCGAAGGCCAGGTCATCCAAGGGGGAAAACAACTCACATTTTCTGGGTGTGAGACACGAGGACAGAAGCCGTTAACTAGACTGAAACATTAAAATATTCTAGATTAGCCACTCTTCTGTCAGGAACAATATAGAAACTTGTGTCTGAACTTTGAGAAAATGCTTGTGTCCAATAAATGTGTCATCATCAGTTCATTGGGCTTGTATTGTGCAATTCCTGATCAAAGGGGAAAAACACTGACTGACCCCCCCAGGACGGGAGACCCCGAGGTGAAACGTCCGTTGGGGGTTGATGTATTAAGAAAAGAAAAAAAAAGATTATTTCGAAATGTGTTTTCCTCTTTGCACCGGCTGCCACCTGCATTGCCTTCGAATGTGAGTGGCTGTGAATGCTTTGCTTGGCTTCCAGACTAAATGGCTTTGTTGAACAGTGTTATTGTCACAAGACAAAGAAACCAGGGTTCAATGGCCGAGCCTCACCCCATGAAGGTCATGTCCAAGGCGGCCTCCAGCTGAGTGCTATTGAGGTAGTGTTCGATCAGCTGCTCTCTGCTTGGCTGGGGGTAAACAGATGGACAAATTACACACACATGCATATGTACTCTTGTATTACTGTGCTCAAAAAGGATCTGACCACTGTTGTCTAATCCCATTAACTTTAAGGTGACCCTCAACTTCAGCCCTTACCCTAACCTGAAATTAACCGTAACACTGCCCTTTTCAAAAGTGAGGATCAGCCAGTGGAGCTGAGCAATTTATCTAATTTTATTTTCGATTATGATTTTGTCACTTCCTGGTTACGTTTGGGTTTGGTTTACGTTTTGGTAACGATGTACGCAGGAGAACGTCATCTTGAGTCGGTCGAGTTTTCAGTATGTTGGTACAGTGAACTACAACATATTTGATCTCATTTAATTTGGTCAAATTTATTTTTATTTATATTTTCAAATGCCGAATATATGTTTTCAGTAGGTTCACAGAAGTACAGTAATGTTACAACATATTTCATCAAATTTATTTTGATGTAATTTTTTTTATTTATTATATATTTAATTGCATATATTTACATATTATATATTATTTATCATTTTATTTATTTATCTAATTTTTTTATTTTCTTTTTATTAGTTTTTTTCATTGAATTGTATTTTTAATATAATATTATATATTAAGTTCAAGAAAGTCCAGTATTTTTAAATGGGTGGTGTTTCCAAAGTCAATGAGTAAACGTGTTAAATAATCGTATTTTAATTTGATCATGATAACGGCCGTAAGTCTCGCTCACTCGTTCACTCACTCACTCATTCACTCACTCATTAACCAGCATCCTCAGGCTCTGGCCTTTATAGAGACTTGTTATCACTGTAGCACGACTATCACCTGAAATGTCAAGTGGCAAATCATTGCAAGCAGGAAACAGTGTGTACCGATGACTCACAGCACTTCATAGACATCAAACCAGGAGTTAATGAGCACCACTTCCTCCTCACCAGTAATAAGTAGAAAGAAGAGCAATTCTGTGCACCTATCACAAAGGATGTAGTTATCCTGCCTGAAATACAAAACTAAACTATTTTCCAGGAGGATAAAAAGCAGTAACGTGTATTTTTTAGTCACTATTTCAACCTTTGTAAGAGGAAATAAAAAGCTTGGGTTAATGCTCCCTGATTAATCAACTAACTGATGGATTCACTGATGGATTAATATGTTGCTAAAATAATTTAAAGTGTTAATGTCACATCACCCTCAGTCGTCAGTGACACAGATTAGATTCCTATCAGTTAAAAAGCCAATCAATAACTTTGTTGATTAAGAGAGAGAGAGAGAGAGAGAGAGAGAGAGAGAGATTTAACTGGTTTACACCATTGTGGTGGTCGGGTATAGGACGTTTTAATAAAATCAGTGACGGTTGAGTTCCATTTATCTGCCTCAGTTTCCTGGTTATAGTACTGCGCATGCTAGTTTCATGCTATCACAAATTACTCGGACACTTAAATAGAACAGATCCATTGATTATGGTTATGAGTAACACTCATTTATGTGCTATTTCCTGCTGTGACAAGTCAAAACAAACAAAGGCTCAGAGCAGTAACATGTTAGCACCACGGGAAACAAATAAACCATGTTATAGTAAGCTCAAAATTTAAAAAAACAGATTGCACTTTATAAGCATCATTTAATTTCTGGAGACTGATTTTACGAGTTGGAGAAGGACAGCGCAGATATACAGTATGATGGAGAGTTATTGGCAGCTTCAGCGTCTTTCTGACAACAGACATCAATCATTATTCTTCTTTAATCCTTCTGAACCATGAACAAAATCACATTCACCTCCATTTCATTTGAGGAGAGGCAGAAATCTCAAAGTCTGACAAGTAAAACAAGAAGCATATGTTTGGCCTGATACCACCGAGATGCTTTTTTCTCATAATTTGGGTAAAATGAGCCGTTAAAGCAGCAAATAATTAGGCTCTCTCTCTGTATCCACGCTACAGTGTCCCTCCACAGGACAAACACAACTTCCATCCATAAAGCAGATATAAGAGAACAAGATCCAGCCGACCCTCCAGGCAGGATCGCCGCTGTGGTGGAGGCGCTCGGAGTCAGATTAGTGGAGCAACAATGCACAGCCTGTTCACTGGAATCTGTGCGAGTGTGTGTCCTTGTCTTTCCGTGTCTCTGTTTCAGTGTGTGTGTGTGTGTGTGTGTGTGTGTGTGTGTGTGTGTGTGTGTGTGTGTGTGTGTGTGTGTGTGTTTTAAGGTGCTCTCTCTCTCCTCCAGGAGCTGTCCGTCTGCAGGACTATCTGATTACTCTGACTAACTAAAGGCCTCCTGTGTGATTACATACTGCCTTCCCTTTGTGTCTCATTACTACATTCCTGACACATAGACACACACCCACTTACACACACACACACACACACACCATTCAGGTAAACATGTGTGCATATTCTGTATACATGGTTATATAATGTCTCTGGAGCAGTGACTATGAGGAAACACTACATAAAACACCCATACAACACAGTGTTATCCAGTGTATACGCTCTACATGCAAGGTATGCTGAATCAACAACTCTCTGACATAATCTCAACAAATTACAAGTTCCATATCATTTAGGGCTATGGTAATGGATTAGCATTATCTTCTATAGGTATTCATATTATCCTGTCTATTCTAACAAAAAAAAAAAAAAGCAGCTCAAACAGCATCAGAGCAGAAAAAAACTGATGCTTAGAGATGGAAATGACCAACACCAGCCTCTCACACTTTGTGGATAAAAGAAATATTCAATAATTTACATCTTTAAAAAAGATCTGACATATTTTGAAAGGTTCTTCCAAGAAATTTTAAAAGATGTGGGGGCCTTTCTTTGTCTATGCAGAGTTATCATCATCAGTTATCCCTCAATAAGATCTCACTTTATTTTATTTACTTCTTCTCTGTATTTATTGTAACTCTGACCGGAAGGATTAGGCTATCATGTTTAAGATAAAATAAGAGCAAGCTGACTGTTAGCATTGTGTTAGCGTTTTGTTAGTTTTGTGTTGTTGTCTTTTGCTACGTTTAGTATGTTGTTGTTTTGTCAGCTGTATTGCTGTAACATCACACTGTCACTCACAGTGCTTTAACACCATTGTCAGTATAAATATAAAAATCAATAAACAAAGTTTATGAAAAAAAATAACCCAGTTTGCATCTCATGAGGTTTTATGAAGAATATTTGAATGATAAATAATGTGATTCTAATTTGACCTGTTTTGTTGACCTGGTTCCCTTTTTAACATGACAAAAGTTCAAACTGATAAAACTTCAGTCAAGGCCTCTCTGAGTGACTGTGATGACTGAGCACCATTTCACAAAATCAAAATGCAACAGCACCACCTACTGCTGTGCAGGTGTACGTTCAGGGTGAAGAGGGTGCTCACTTACAATTGTGTTAAACGCATTTCCATCCAGAGAGTCTCCCAGAACATTAATGGCAACCAAAGCAACCTGAAATCATAAACAGATGATGGTGAGGTGGTGGAACGAAACATGACTGCAGGAGAAAATACGAAAAAAAAAAAAAAAAAGCAATGCATGTGATAAATGGGTGAATATTACTGAGAGGATAACGGTGAAACAATTTCACTGCAGTTTAAAGGATAACAATTGTGATATCCTTCATTAACTTACTATCAACAAATCCGTTAAAAAGATTAAAACCAACAATGAACTGATCCTACTTAAGTAGTATCTGTGTATTCAAAGCTTGATATAACTAATTTCTCTCCGCTATAGATCTCCGTTGTTTTATAAACAATGAACATGGGAACTGAAGTTTAGTTTGAGTAAATCCCACATAAACTGTCCTGCTGCTGTAAATACTGACAAAAGCAACAAATGTGCATTAATCTGCTGTTGAAAATAGTCCCCAGTAAAGGCGCTGTTTATGGAGCAAAACTGTTCCAGGAAATTACTTAGTCAGATTTAAAAATTAATCCATGTATTTATGATCCATTTTCAAAGATTTAAGATTTTCTTTAGCATGAACAAATGGGAATGAGTCACAGACACAGATACACTAATACATTATTGGTTTTGGTCTTTTCATGGGATTTGTTTATAGACTAACACCAGCCTTATCTGGTGAGTAAAAACATATCAATTACAATCCTGCAATTACGATTCTTATCATTCTTTTGCTCAATAATTTAGTCTCTAAAATGTGAAAAGTCCATTACATTATCATCACAGTAAAAAAAATAACCCAAAGTATTCCATTTACAAGGATATAAAATGGAGAAAATAAAACTAATCATCATATTATATAAACCAGAACAAGCGAAAATCTGGGATTATACTTGATAAAGGACATTTGATTGATTAACAGACCTGGAATCAATTAATTTTCTTTCAATCAAATAAATCATTATTCAACTAATCATCTCAGCACTACTGAAAATGCATAGGAAACTTATGAATTTGAGGGAATAACTGGCAAGAAATTAATTCTAAAGAGTGTCTAATAAAGCAGTCATTTGAACACATTCTTCAAATGAACACAACACATATTGTTATTCTTCTTTACATACGGTATCAGCCACATTTACAGTGCTCTTTAAAACTGTCTCATATCACTGCAACACATCACAATAATGAGGCTCTCAAATATTATCTGAAAGGTGCTCTGACCAGTGTTGCTATTGGATACCAGGGTGATGGCAGTGTAAGTGCTGTCACTGAGAGCCTCACGCAACAGATATCACACAAAATAACTACTACTACCTTGTGTGTTCTTAGTAGCCAATGACTTTAAATGATCTGAATAAATAGTTTTTAAAAGACACTGGCTGTATCTAGAGATATGACGAGATTTCGAGCAAGATTTTGTTGCTTATTTCACATTCTATTTATCAATTTAACCTAATAAACTCTGGAAGGCAACACCAAAACAAACAAAATACTTTTTTTTACAACCCAAGATTAAAAGCTGCCCACAGTCTGGATCAGACCAGACTTAAGTTACAGGCAGTGAAATAGTGAAGGTGCATCGCTAGTATTAAACAGAGTACCTGATTGTATTGATTGTAACCGTTGACATGATTCTTATGAAAGGTTATTCTCAGGTATGTTCCGATGGCGTCGACATGGACCGACTTCAGCTCCCGAGCTTTGAAGCCCGTCTTCTCGTTGTCTGACAAAGACACATACCTGTGGTGAGAGCACAGTGTTGCTTTTCAGTCCAACTTCTCTGCTGTGATACAGTATACCAGACTAAAATGCATAGCTACATTTTTAATACATGTTGAGCCCTCACCAGAAAAAAACTATGATCATTGTTTACGTTTTTGTATGCTACAACATCCCAACCTCCTAAACCATCTAGTATTAACCTACAACTTCTAGTTAAAATATACAAGAGGGTGCAAGTCAAAACAGTTTGAAGTCCCACCCGAGCCTGCGAAGCTGCCCTGGGAACCCTGGAGTGCTGGTTTCAGGGAGAGTGTCTCCAATGTGGAACTCCACCTTAGCTGGGATCAGGTACTGGTGGGCCAGCAGCTGCAGCTTCCTCACCCTACTTCTCTCCACCAGCTGGAGGGTGACGTGTTGAGGGTAAGAGCACAGCCTGCAGAATATTTGATTCACGTAATATTGAGTTTCTTGAAGAGGAAATTACACTTTTTTTTAAAATGTATCTATTTATTTATTTTTATTCATTAGAAATCTAAGAAAACTGCCATTCATAGGAAATGTTTTATTGCTTTTGCAGCCTATGAAGTTATAAAGTTGCCATGAACGAATGACATGCTTTTCAAACAGAACGCTTTGTATATGTACCTGCCGGATCTCCAACCATTGACTGTGGGCGCATGGACCATGAGCTCCTTGGCAGTGAAGTTGTCCTCATGACTTGAAGAGTTGACCACGATGAATCCTATCTTCCTGGGCATCCCTCTGATGGACACTGACATAAACAAGTAATTTTATTTTTTATATTTGATATTTAATATCTGAAAGTGCAAAGGAGTTCGATTAGTGACAGTGATAACTGCATAGATGATGTTCAGGTACAGTTATACCTTTTTGAAAGTGCCAGGAACGTCAATTTTTAATGAATATCTGCAAATTAGTCCGTGTGAATTTGTGTTCAACACTTTAGAAATTGTTTATTTTTCTGAATGGTTTTGTAGAAACAAATGTGAGTGTTTCTCAAAGTAAAGTAATGAAAAAAGTCAAGTTTCAGTAACAAAACTCAGGCATTGTATCAGTACTAGAGCTGATAAATTCGCCCAACCACGTCAGTGAACTCATCTACAACCCTTACAACAAGGGGCAATGTTGAATATTTACTAATACAGCCCAAAACTAGTTAGTCAGAGATTAGACAGCAACTACCAGTTTTTAAAAGAATAGATTTGAATACAATAAATTCATTTCATCCCATAAATTCGACAATAAAGAATAACATGAACGCTATGAAACAACCTTTGGTTTGGTAGCAGTGTGAAATAGTACTAAAGTCATTATTTTTGTGTACTGAATGTATGTCAGTAGCTGTGAGGCTTAAAGACACAGAAGACAGAATATATTAACCGGCCAGTTGTACGGTTCTCTTCAGGGAACATAAACTATCCTGAAAATAGCAAACAAACCCCCCCAGGACAGAACAGAGAGGTCCTTCATGCTAACTTGACCATGTTGGGCGGGGGGCATTAGCTAACTGTTAACAACTCAATCAGCCAACATAGCTAGTCTTACATTAGCTATATTGTAAAGGTATTTTGACCGCCTGAAATCCAATAAATGTCCTGACAACTGTCACATGTTATGTCCTCCCTTTTATTGGTGTAAAGTTTAAAGTAAAAAGAAGTTTTCTTGAGCGTATTTTAAAGATATCTTACCGCGAACATCACCGTACCGTTGACAGCTTGTAGTCCCATTCCATCTCCATAACCACCGTTGACAACAACCAGCGCGGTCATGCGCAATGGTAGGATTGTCATCAGTCGCAATGGATTATGGTTGATATAGTTTTATTACTAGTTCTTGACATCAACAGTTGTTCTTAAGCCTGTTTGCCCCGATACACACACGTCTGGTTGTATATGTTTCTACGTACACTTTGCGACGAGGACAATATCGATATATATTCAAAATACATTTTTTTAATGCGTTTTGACAACTTCTTCCTGGTGCTGGGTGGTCTGGAGCAAGCAGCACGTGAAGCTAGCAAAAATGCTACAGGAAGTAAACTAGGTCTTCAAAATGAAGGCACAGCGTGTAGCGTTATTTTCAAAATCTTTGAGGTTACTAATTTCATTTTTTAATTTAAATATTCCTTTCAATTTACAGGTTCATATTCCAGTAATGATATCGTGACTTTAAACAAAAAAATATCGAATTATACATCAATATGTGATAACGGTCTAAAACTGCAATTACACAGGGACTATCAATACGACACGGAAGCCTAATGCATTCACTTGAGGAAAAAAAAGATTCTGCTCAGTTTTTCTGTTATAATGAGATAATTATCTAAGATAATATTTTAAAACGTAATAATTATCGAATTATCGAATCTAATAATTATGTCGTTCAGAAAAACAGGATTTTTTTAGAGAAAAGTTTTCTTTAAAAAAAATCTGCTCTGTTTTTTCTGAATTAACGGAATAATGATCTCCGAATTCTGACACAGTTTTTTAATAAGTAATGATTATCTAATAATACAATTTAATAATTCTGTCGGTCATTGAGAGAACAGGTTTTTTTTTTAGAAAAGTTTTCTTTAAAAAAATCATTTATAGCCAAAATGCTATGAATAAGGTTTTCTCTGGATAGCAGTCATCCGCCAAATTTCACATTTCAAGTCACATTTTGATTATAATTATTCGGCATGTTGAGTCTGACATGTACCGTTATCTTCCTCAAACCCATATGGCCAAAGGAATAATTATTTATTTTGAAAACGGAAAACGGAAGTGGTGTATTTCATTGTCTGTGCTACCTTCACAACGACTGGTACCTCATACCAGGCAGCATGGATGACATGGAGAAATGGCCTGAAATAGAGAAAGCAGCGACAGAGAAGAGGCGTGAACTGGTTCTACAGGGTCCTGGTGTCGACAAGAGGATTTCCTGTAATGGGGGTCTCACCGGGTCTATCTATTCCCTCACACTGCTGAATTACCTGGAAGTTAGCCAGTGTCCGAGTCTGACAGAGATCCACGAGGACATCCAGCATCTGACCAACCTGCAGAGCCTCATCCTGTGCAGGAACAAACTCGCCTCCATCCCGAATGTCATCGGCAGCCTCAAGTCCCTGAAGGTCCTGGACCTGTCGGTCAACAACCTCAAGGTTTTACCGGAGGCCATCGTCCGGTTAAGAGAGCTGAACACGCTAAACGTGAGCTGCAACAGCCTGGAGGTGCTGCCCGAGGGACTGAGCCAGTGCATCAAGCTCTCCACCATCAACGTCTCCAAGAACCACATCACCGGCTTCCCCGCTGACTTCTACTCCGAGCGGCTGGAGCTCCTCAGCAGCCTGGTGGCCTCTGACAACTGCATCCAAGAGCTGAGTGGAGATGTTCACAAGCTAGCTGCTCTGAAGGTGTTGTTGTTTACTGCCAAACATGCTGTAAAACAATACAGATGTTATTTGAATAGTATTTTGAATTTGGCATACACACAATTACACAATTTTTTACTGTATTTATTCTTATTTTTACTCATTTATTCTTACTAAATATACAAATGATCAAGGTCAGGGGACTCCAACCTTTTTTGCTCCAGGAGCTACTATGACAAATTAAAGGGGCTGAGAGCTCCTCTAGCTGATATTTCCCCTCTAAAACAACACAGAACCTAAAATTACCACTTTATTCTCATAATATTATGACTTTTGTCTTGCAAAATTATAACTTTAGTCCCTAAATTTAATTTTTTCCCCCTCAATCTGGCGCTAATACTCCATCGTAATGCAAGAAACAGCTCTTCTACATCATTTTAATGAGCACCCAGTCCACCACAATGAGACAAAGTTAACAAATAAAAGATATTTTCTTTGTGAAACGTACTCCTGTGTGAATCAAAGATGTGCCGAATTAAAGAGGAGCTGTCACTTGTTTCGGCGCACAGCTTTAATTGTAGCTTGCTAATATACAGTGAAGCTCTTCACTGTCAGATTTTTAAACAGAGTTTGGTAACCACACAAGACAGGCCAGTAATGTATCTGTACCAGCTTGAATATAATATACTCTGGGCTGTTGTTGGAGCTGATGCTCTTCTCCAGAATGTCAGACTAAGTTTATGTGCTTGGTTTTGTGCCCGTCTTCCCAGGTGCTGGATCTCTCCTGCAACAAGCTGAGTGAGATCCCCTCTGATCTGAGCGACTGCCCCAAGCTGAAGGAGATCAACTTCAAAGGCAACAAGCTGAATGACAAGCGTCTGGAGAAGATGGTCAACGGTTGCCAGACCAAGTCCATCCTGGAGTACCTCAGAGGAAAAGGAAAAGGACGACAGGGAGAGGATGGAGCTGATGCGGATGGCGGACGCAACGCAGACAAGAGGAAAAAGGGGCAACAGAGGAAGAAGAAGGAGAAGGCGGCAGAGGAACAGGACGAGGTGGAGGAACTGAACAAGATGGTGGTGAGGGTTCTCCACGTTTCAGACGCTCCCACGGCGCTCACGGTCAAAGTGACCGCTGAGGTTAAGGACGTGCGGCCGTACTTGGTGTGCTGCGTGGTCCGAGGCATGAACCTGAAGTCTGGGAATTCTCTCAAACGGTTCCTCGTGGCTCAGGTGAGGTGACATACATAAGACCATGTTAAATAAAAACATAACCACATGTGCAGCGCCATGACCAAAAACACTTCCCTGTTGTTTTCCCAGACGAAGCTTCACGATGATCTGTGTGGTAAAAGGACGACGGCGACCATCGCAACTCATGATGTGCAGCTTCTCAAAGGTCCACTGGTGTACGACGTCAAACCTCCCACCCAGCTGAAGGTATCCTCATGGTTCATTATTTTCAGTATTCTGTCCAGACACAAGTGCTTCACAGAGGCATTGAAATATATTAAACATAAAACATTAAGATGACATTAAAACAGCATTTAAAAACAATAAAAACAAATTTGAATAAATAGAAATAAAAAATATTTGAATACATGAGATCAGGTAGGAAACTTAGGACAGGGGTGCAGTGATGATAGATAGATAGATAGATAGATAGATAGATAGATAGATAGATAGATAGATAGATAGATAGATAGATAGACCAACAATAATAATAATTAACAATAAGCAAATGCACCAGATTAATAAGATGTTCTGTATGTGAGCAGTGATGTTTAACTCCCTGATCTAACTGAGCTGACAGTCTCAGCAGATCTCAGGTGTTCAGGAAGCTTGTTGCACAGGTGAGGAGCAGAAGAACTAAAATCTGCCTCACCTTGTTTGGTCCCTGGAACACTGAGTGAATCTGACCCACCTGATCACCTGAGGGGTCCGGATGCTTCGTGTCGTACAAGTAGATCAGAGAAAAGTCTTCTGGTGTCTCCCAGATGTCGTCAGTTTTATGTTTGTGTCAGTTGCTGTGTGGTTCTGTGTTGTAACTGAGAACATAATGTCTGTTAGATCGTTCCTCTGGGTCGGAAGGAGATGACGGCGGTGGAGCTGATAAGACACCTTCACCTCGAGGCTGAAGAGCTGAGGAAGCAGAAGAAGAGGCAGAATGTAACTGGCCTCCACAAGTCAGTACAACACACAGTGAATGACTGATCCACACAGCACGAGCTCTGTCTCTCCTGAGGGATAACTGAGTTAACTGCAGCCTGGAGTCAAGGGACAAGGCTCTTGTGTTGAGGGCACATGAACTGATTTTCAAAATAAAAGAGAAATTATCTAATTTATTTTAGTACAGACATCTGTCCTTTTCATTTGAGCACATGGGGGCAGTATAAGAATGTTGGACCACAGCTTTAGTCTGACGTACTTGTTGTCAGTATTGAATAAGATGTAGGTGTTAAACACATTCACTTGAACTTGAACATTATTAAGGATCACAAGCTTATTTAATCCCACATATTGAAAAGAAAATGCAGAAAAATTAGGATATAAAAACATGATTGATCTGTGTTAGTGGAATTCAAATAGTTTATTATTATAACTTACATGACTCGTAAAATCTTCTTTACCACTGTGTGCTTCAAAAGTAAAGTGCTACTTGAGTTTCTAGCAGTTTATTAGCGACCAGAGAGGAAGACAAAACCTTTTCACTGTGTTGTCTCCGTCGACTAGTCTCTCAGCTGTGCCTATTTTTCTTTTTTTTTTTTTACAGATACCTGCAGCTTTTGCAAGGAAAAACCGTCTATCCCTGCTTGGTCGACGCTGAGGACCATGTGATCTCATTCCCACCTATTACCAACAGTGAGAAAACCAAGGTGTGTCTTCCTGGTTATCATGATTGCATCTTTGGTCTAAGAGAGGATTTTATATTCTGATTTAGATACAGATTCTTAATGATGCTTTTTTCTATTCCAACTTTATCAAATCTATTTTAACAAATATAAAATTACAACACACATTATTGTACAAATGTTAGTTTTATTTTAGTTTTATTTTGAAGCTTGGTAAATAAACAGCCAATCAGCAGCATCATTAGATCTGATAACCATACAATATGTTTCAGCGTCTTTTTGTGATATAGTAGAAATAAAAAACATGATCAGCTGATTGTACGTTACAGATCAAGAAGACCACCAAAGAGTTGTTCTTGGAGGTGACGAGCTCCACCAGCCTGCAGACCTGCAAAGACATCATGGATGCTCTGATTGTAGTAAGTTTCTCTTTCCTTTTTCTCTTTCCTCTTTCTCAGAAATCAGAATCAAGAATCATTTTGTTTTTTTTACAACTTGGACCAAGAGAAGCTGCAGCTCTGACGGTATCAGTAAAACTCAAACCGAAACTCAGCTCATCACATATTTCGCGACCTCAGTTGACCTTTCGATCACAGGGTGGGAGAGAGGTTGTTAGTCTGGAAGCCGATGGGACATCTCGCTTTTCTCACTGACAGGAATAGAACTCTTGGGGAAAGTTTTGGATTGAACAGAGTGGTCTGAGGAAATGAAGAAAACATGTGAAGAAGAAGCCATGTACAGAGTCTAATACTGACTTTACCGCAAAGGTATTGTGAGTAGGCCGACAAATCATTTGCAAAACTGCAAAATTGTGGTGAAAATAAAATTAATATACATATATATATATAATACTGTTTTTAAATGTTTTAAAATGAAATATTCTTTTAAAGATGTTTAAAAAACCACATCATATATGTGTTTGCTCTCTCAGTCAAAATAGAAAGCTGGTTAGCAGCAGGAAGAATTAAAAGGAAAGAGTTCAGAGACAGATGGTGAATCGACAAGTTGAGCTTCTCATGTTTTCAGTTGAACCCCGAGTGTTCGAACATGATTAAAGTAAAAAGTGCTCTGGGGCATCATTAGGCGTCCTTATTGTTACGGGGTCGGATGAGGGGCGCCAGCATTTTTCAGAATTTCAAGTGGACCATGAGTTGGAAAAGTTTGGGAACCGCTGATATAGATTTTCAAGAAGAAGCCCTGAGAAGTTAGTGTGTCCCAAATTCATATCACACACTGATTCTGAGCAGACTTTGAGTATGAATTTGGGACACATGTTGTGTTTACTGTCTCCTTCCTCCCCCCTTCACTCTGTTTTCTTCTGGACAGATTTTTGAATGAAAATCATCCAAGAAAAAAAACATTTCAAGAACCGAAGTGTTAAAGTGCATCTCATAAATGGTTTTAAAAAGAAAAAATCTCACAGGTATTTAAAGGCTGTTTCCTGTTTCATCACAGAAAATGGCAGAGTTGAACAAGTTCACAGCGGAGCATCAGGAGGAGGCGGGGTCAGACGGGGAGGGGGAGGGTCCACCGGAGCCGGCGACCAGCAGCGAGACCTCCAGCGAACTGATCGTCCAGCAGGTCCGAACCGTGGACCAGGACGGGAACCTGAAGGTCGTCTACCCGTCGAAGACCGACCTCTCCAAAGACGTCGGCAATTTGAGCATCGTTTGGTAGTGGGCTGTGGACAACCTGCAGTGTTTCCACTCATTCACATACTTACATGAAGTTATTCACAGATTAAAGCAAGGTCTGACAACATGCAAAAAACAAAATGTACATCCTTTTACTTCAGGGAGAAAACCTGATCCTGTAGGAGTCTGTGATCAGAACATTTCTGATTAATGTACAGCTTTTTCAACCACATGCCCATAACACTTAAATAAATCCTCTTCCTGCTTCCTGACAGCATGATCAACACGACACACTGCAAAATATCCTTATTTTTGTATCATTTACAAACTGGTGGAATTAATTTTGTTCAACTGACATTGACTTGAACTTGGATTGATCACTTATCTGTGTCACAGGAAGATTTGTAATTCTATTTATCAACTTACAGCTCTGGCATTTTCCCTTTAAACAGCAGCAAACAATGTCTACATGAGACTAAATAAACTTGACTTCTGTTTTCATTCATTATATTAATGTTATTATTATTACATTCATTATATGTCACACACACACAATGTCTCCTGATCCGCTGGAGTTTCTGTAGGTTTTTGTGTTTTCTTCGTTCCAGACATTGAAGCGACACCGGCTCATTCCAACCACAAACTCCCTCCAAACACTGGGAACATAAATTGCATCACTTCCTGTGCAGCAGAGGAGTTTCAGCTGCTGCTCCAAATCTGTTCGTGCACATATGGAGCATATTAAAATCTTTCTCTTTTCTGAAACAAGTGTCCAGGCCAAGCTGCCCACGTCCCGACCACGTCAAAACATCTGTCTCTAAACCAAGAACAGGAAAGATTAAGATGAGATGAACCTTTATTGATAGAAATACTATATACAATAACAATAAACAATGTAAAAAATTAATTAAAATAAAAAAGCTGGACTTAAAAGCTTTTATATTGAAATTTCGACCTGAGAAATATAATTAATTCCGCCTCCTGCTTAACAAGTTATGATGTCATCTTGTTCACGGCTTTATGCAGTGAAATGTTTTGAAATGACTCCTTAACAACCTGCCTGCGATTTAACTATTCCATAGTGTTATTTAAATATAGTTCTGGAAGTAGTTTCTGCATTATATTTATTAAATTTTTTTATATCACTTATCTTTATTGATTTTGAACATGATACGTCACTTTTCCAGAGTGGGTTGGGCTTATCTTTCAAGTCTTCCTTGAAAAAACGTTCCCCTCTTCCCTCCGTACCAACCCCTTGCCAATGAACTGATGGAATTAATTAAGAAGTTTTAAGATGTTTTATATGCATACTAACATACCTGCAAATCAAAATAAATTTAAAAAAGGATACAGTCATTTGGTAAATGCTAAATATTTGATTTATTTGAGAAATTAATACCATATTTTATGTAAAATATGACTTTTTTGTTTGATCATGGATGTAAGCCTTTCAATCCCAGGATGGTCCACAAACACTTTTCCAATGTACAGCAATAAGACGTTCTGCTTGTAATAGATTAATAGATTAACCAACTTACTTTCATGAGTTCTCAGGGACCAAGACCAAGAACACAAACCTCTGGGAGTACAGGGATCCTTTATGTTGGAAAGTGTGTTAATTATTTGTTTCCAAAAGTCCTGTACATAAGTGCACCTTCACATGCAGTAAAATAATGCACCTTCTGTTCTACATTTTACACAACTGTCTGGGATATTAGGATTGTATTTAAGCTTTTCTGGAGTTACATACATCCTCATAAGCATCATTATTTTTTGCATTTCTCTGGCCAATGGACAAAATCATAAACTTTACAAATTAATTTCATTCAATGCATGTTTATTGTGATATGACTGTAGCGTCAGTGTGTTTCCACAGGCTCCTCAGGAGCGAGCGCAGGATCTGCAAAAGAACAAAGGATTCAATTCAGACAAATTATTAATCCACTTTAACATCTTTTCTTTCCAGTATTTTTCCTTTGCACAGTTCAATTACAGTTACTTACTACAGGATACTTACAGTCACACACATAAGACACCTCCAGGTACTTGTAAGTGCCTATGCAGGGGTCTCCAAACACAGAGTTGTTTGCTCTGATAGTGCAGCTGTTTTTCCCGTTACAGCTGTGGAGTCAGAGTGACATGAGTAAAAACAGGCTTTAGAAAGCAGGTTGTTATGGAGGCCAGGTAAATAATGTGCAGTTTAGATTTGGCCTTTCCTTCTTTAATCAGAATCAGAATCATGTACTGTACTTAACTGTATTTATTATAAGGGTGAGCAGCTGTACCTGTCAGCAACTTGGCTAGTGGGTCTTGAACAGTCAACGTTTTGGATCTGACGTTCAGGCCGTCTGAAAGAGCAGGTAGCCTGGTCACGGCGTCCGTAGTCAGCTCCGAGGACAAATATAACCTGCCCCACATCTGATGAGGAGTGACAGGCAGGAAAGGAAGGCAGGAAGGAAGGAAGGAATGTGGTTTATTTGATTTCTAATTATGTAATTATGATTTTGTTTATCACCATAAATGCAAAAAAGAAATTCAATCTTACCACAAAACAGATGTGCCAGAGAGCGCTCACATGCAACCACGTGAACTGTCAGAGGAACATGAATCATCATTAGAGATAAGTCACACTGATCAAACCTGTTAGAGGCTCTGAGTCACTGTGGATGTGGACGTCATGCAGGTGTGTGACTGACTTGCTGGGAAGCAGGTGTAGATGGTCTCCAGGTATTTGTGGACGCCAAAGCAGGGGTCAGAGGTACCGATGACATTTGCGTTGATCTCACACACCTTCTTACCATCACACCTTCAGGAAGGACAGTCAGAGCAGGTTTTTAGCACAAAGTTAAAGCTCAGGAAAATTAAAATAATCACAGAAGGTGAGAAATTACATCAGACGTACACTTGTTTAAATCACTATCATCAAGCATAAATACATAAACATACATATTTGTATGGGCTGAACACAGTATAGGAAAAAAAGTCTTATATTACATTCGCATATGGATCTGCAGTAATGCATTTTCCTAGTGTCTAAATAATGAGGATCTGGTGTGAAGCGCTTCAGTTGGTGACGCAGGTTCTTTCCTGAATAGTAAGTACTACATTTGAGGCGAGGTCTTTCTCACAGTTTCATTGACACTGAATGATTGACTCACTGCCATCAGCAGCTGAATGCATGTAGAAAAACACTATTTTAACTCTGTTATTATGGATGTGACGTGTACCTCCTCCTGAGGACGTCTGTGGTGCCGTTCTGAGAGCACTGTGTATCGAGCTGTTCCTCAGTTATCCATTCACTGCAGGTCTCATTGTCTGCACGTCCATACAGAGCTGCCTGCACACTGATCACCCCGAAATCTGTTTCACACCGGGAGGGGGGTTATTAAACATCCAGGTCTCTATTTTTTATAATTTTATGATCTTATTTCATATTATTATGATATGATAATTTATGTTCTTAGAAAAATTAGGGTCAGTGTCATTTGTGCCACTGTAATTTTGCGGATCAGTGTTCACCTCCCAAAATCATTTAAAAATGTTAATGTGTACAATTCAACAATTCAAAATTTTCATTGTTGACACAAAGATTTAGAAAGTTCTGTCATACCACAGCTCAGGTGTTGGACGTTGTTGTTGCTGTCACAAGTGAGAACTCTCTCTGTAGAAACTACAAATATAAAGAGATATGAAAGTACAAATTGCAGTGTGTCCAGGCACATAAACTATATATAGATATATATAGATATATAGATATATACACAATATGTAGAAAATGAATCTTATACCACATTCTCTCAGATATTTACCTGCCGTCATGAACAGACATGTTGCTGCCAGCACTGGAAAACAAACATCAGTCAAACTGTGTCGGCCAAACAAAAGCGTAAGTCACAAAGTCTTGTATCCTGTCCTACAGCACAGTTTTCACTGCAGACATTTTGAATTGTAAATCACAGATTTTATTGGTAACATTAACAATGACTCTGTTCTGAAGCAGACATAATTAATGTTATTTATTACAACCGTGTAGAAAAGCTTTGAATGTCTGTCAAAGTATAAAACACAGTAAAACACATCATCGCTCGATTGTAAACACACATCAATCAACTTGCAACATTAATTTACAGCCGAGTCCATTTGCTTTCTTTAATAATCAATAATCGGATTTTACAACATGAGTCAGACAAGGAGAAACAAATTTCTAAACAGAGACAGAAAACCACCTGAATGAGCTGCTTCTTCAAACAACCTGGGGATGCTGATTTCCCTTCCAGCTATAACCATATACAGAACACTGGAGCATGCTGGGAATTATATGGCCGTTTCAGAACTAACCCAAAACAGTAAGTGCACAGTCTAGAACTATTTTTTCCTCAATAATTACACTGAGTTAATGAAATATTTAACTTTAGGGCCACAACAGATGAGTCGCAGCTGAAGCTGATGGGAAAATTCAGTTGTTGTGCATTAATGGAACAATCCACAAGCTCAGCAGATATCGCAGAAACTATTTCCTTCCTCCCAAAAAATCCCAGAGGACGTGGATTCTGAAAGAATATTAGATGTTTAAAGGTGGGGACCTGAAAGATGCGACCACAGAAGAGAGGTTGGAGGACTCCAATCAGATATAATAAAGCTCTCGGCCTCTGAAGCAAGGCAGCATGATTGTTGTTGTAGTTGTCAGTCAGTTGTTACTCACACAGTGCGGCGCTGAGGCTGAAGCGGAGCATGGTTTCAGAAGATCCCGTCTCAGGTGAGCAGTGGGACTGATGGAGGCTGGGTCGGTCACACCTGTATTTATTCTGCTTGATGAGGAACTGTCTTCGCTCTACCTGCCAAACAACCTGCAACAGCCTGATCTCACGCAATTGGCTCAATGTTTGGTGATCGTGATGATTTTTCCAGTCTGACAACAAAAACCTGCATTCACGTCTCTTTCCAAACAAGCAGTCACTTTTCTGACATTTCCTTCCTTGAAGGATATGCCCTTTATCTTTGAGGTGAATGTGGCCCCATTGTTTTCAGTTCATGTGCTTGTGTGGCCAGTTACTCTTCCTGATGTCACTAACCGGCCCATGACAGAGGGAGACGCACACAAACAATGTTAATCTGTAAGATCAGCAGTGTTATCAAAAACAGTAAAGACCGACCTTAACTGCTTCAAATGAATCAGACGTTACATACCCAGTTATTGATGCACTCTAGACTCAGACTCCTCACAGCCTTATACACTCAGGCATTAAAAGTAATGGACAAAATATATCTTTCTCTAATTAGTTCATAGATTTATCAACAGTTTAGATCCAGAGTCTCATATTCACAGAGAGAGAAACTGTGGTGAATGGCAACTGCAAAATATCATATTGTAGATCTAAATTTAGACAGTTGGCTTTCTCCATAAAGGACTGTGAACACATCACCAAGTGAAATCAAAGTGACTTCAGATATAAATTCCTTTACAACAAAGGTGAAGCAAAACAAAGCTGTATTCATTTCTAGCTGCTTGTGGTTCTTTTTCATTGTTTATGTTTGTAGCTTGTTGTTGTTGCTCTTTCAACTGAACATCTGTATATTTTTGCTAATTGTAGGATATTGTCAAATGTGTTGTCTGTTTGTTTTGTGTTGTTTTTGCTGTTGACTGTTTTAATTACATTAGACACGTAAAAACCCAACGAGGGACAAGAGTCGAGAATTAGCATCAGCTATAAACTCTTTGTGCAACTCATTAGTTTCATGCTTTGTTTTGTAACTATGTTAAATTGCATCGTCCCTATTAAATAAATAAATCAACTAAACTACAAAATTATAAAATACAAAATGAGTGAAGAAGTGTGTGAGTGCAATGTTGCATGGTGCATCAACAGAAACAACACAAACCAAACACCAACCAAAACCAAACTGGTGCCTCAGGGAGGAAAGAGACCCAGAGCTGAGCTCCAATATGGTTTTAAAAGCACCAGCGCACAGGAACCAGGTGTGCCAGGTGTGCTGATGAGCCCAGGTACTGACGACCCTTTGCCACTCCCACCTCCCAGTACCTGCAAAGGAGGCAGCCACACACAGGCAGCAAGAGGTACACAGCTGTGGAGAGGGCTGTCACACTAATGGACAGTTTGGCTCAGAACATGTTCATGTTACCTGAGAAATGACACATAGGTGAGTCTTTGTTCTTGGAATATGATAAAGCACCTATTGTGTTTTTGTTTTGTTTTTCCTGTCACTGAACTTCCTGGAAGATCCATAAACAGCAGACACTGACAGTCAATCCTTCTGCTTCACCTGAAGGATTCATGAAGCTCTTTTTGTGCACATGTATTTATATTTTTAAATAAGGGATAACTATGTTTGTTTACTGTTTAATAAAGAACATTATTTATATTTTTGTCTAATTTGATACAAAGTACAGCTTGTTGCATCTTATTAGTGTACAGTAAAATAAGTGCGATTAGCAAAAAGTAAAACTTAATCACAAACTGATAAGATACATGTTGCAGATTTAAAGTTTGCAAATTTTATCTGATGCACGTATATTGTAATCTCATTGTGCTTTCACTATATTTACCAAGACTCTATCATAATGGTCACAGGATCTGCAAAAAGACAAATGAGATAAGTTTCACTTCAGATGGACAGTTAAACAAAAAAAAAATGCATTTTTTACTTCAAGAAGAAATGTAGACACTAAAAATCTGAATCCTATAGAGCCTAAAGGTTGTAATGTAAGCTACTTACATTCACAAGTGTAAGACACCTCCAGGTACTTGTAAGTGCCGGAACAGGGGTCTCCAAACACAGAGTTGCTTGCTCTGATAGTACAGCTGTTTTTCCCGTTACAGCTGTGGAGTCAGAGAGACATGAGTGAGGACAGGCTTCAAAGTGCTTCTGGTGCATATGAAATGTTGAGCATCCTCTGAGAACAGGTGGAAGTGGATGGCATCACAAATCTGCAGTGTTAAATACATCATGATTTTGATTTTCACAGGCTTCACAGAGCAGCAGCTGCACCTTTTAGAAAATCAAGACTTTTATTGAAATCTGCAAATGCGACATTATATTGATATGAAGGTGAAACATGTGCCTGAGCCAAGAACATGTCTGATAGAACTGTTGGGAAAAACATACAATTCAGATACTGGTAAAAGAATCATTTCATACAGACATTAGGACATTATGGTCTGTTAAACCTTAAAACACGTTGGACTTCATACATTAAGACAAAATGGGAGAAGGAAGGAGGGATAACTATATCTGAGGGAGAACAGATCACCGAAACGGAGGGAGTTTTGCTGGAAGAACCTGTTCAGGTATTTAATCTTCCTGTTTGTTGGAGAAACTGTGGAAATCAAAACTCAAACCACTATCATACATCAGAGGATGGAGAAAGATATAGAAAGCCTTACAAGACATTTTCCAATGTGATATCCCTCCCGAAATGAAGAACATATATATTGAATATAAACCAAGTCGAGACTGATCGAAAAGAGATAAATATTTAATGAATGTACTGCTGCTGGCTAGTAAAAACAATCTTACATGGAAATGGTTTTCACAGGAAAACCCAACTCAAAATGTGTGGATGGAGATTACAACTGACATTTATAAAACGGAGACGCTAACAGCATTTGTCGATCATAAATTGAAACAATTTAACGTCGCATATTGGAAAAAATGGACAAGTATGTAATGTCCTATGGGTCTGATTTTATTTTCACAAATCAATACTAGAGAAAAACATCGCTCCCTACCTGTTCATGGTTCTTTTTCATTGTCTTTTTTTTCCTTTAATATATACCTGTGCTTACAAACATGATTATATATTATATAACTACATTCAGGATGAAATCTGAGATTCATTGTATGGAAATATCTGTTTGATGCTGAAAGTCAATAATAAAAAAAAAAGTATCTGTACCTCTCAGCAACTATGTTGGTGGGGTTATAGCAGTCAGTATTTTGGATCTTAGATTCAGACAGTTTGTAGATGCATGTGGTCCGGTCGTGGCGTCCATAATCAGCACCGTAGACGCTTATAACCTGCCCTGCAGCTGGCAGAATAAAAAGGTAGAGTTTGAATTAAAGAGAAAAGAGGAAGCTTTGAGAGGAAGGTGGCCAAAGGAGCAAGAGAAATATTAAGGTGAAGGCTGAAGTGCCATGAAACAGGAGTAAAAAGTGATCTTACCACAGTTCAGGTGTGCCAAAGAGTTCTCACATACCACATGGGTAGCTGCAAAAAATAACATGAATCACATTAAACATGCATGAATATGAAATCCCACCTCTTTCTTCATGATCTTCTTCAAATCAGATCACACTAACAAAAATAGATAAACAGACAAACAGCCTGCTGCTGACTAACAAACTCCATGGCAACATGAAACCTCCCGTCTGAATCAACCAAGAGCTCAAAGCAGAATAGTTATACAGATATTTCCTGTGTGTTTAAAAAAAACATTTGAGGATCAGGCAAAAATACAAGCCCATAAATAAAGAACGATCAGTGCAGGTTTGCTTTAGTTTCATGCAGATGTGTGACTGACTTGATGGGAGGCAGGTGTACGTGGTCTGCAGGTATTTATAGGTGCCCCTGCAGGGATCAGGTGTGAAGGCATTTGAGTTCATTTCACACAACGTTTTTCCATCACACCTGCAGGAAAGAATATAAAGACCATGATTCAAACAGAATCACAAGAAAACTGAAATATGCTTTAGTGTTTTGTGACCTGGGCACAATACTAACGGCACAAGCACAAATTTTTATATCTCTCAACCAATCTCAATGACTCATTTCTATATTCAAAAGCTTATGATGATGGAGTAAAAATAAAAGTTTTGTCTCGGGTTAGTAAGTTTAGGCTGTAATGGAAGGAGGAGTGTGCATCAGTGAACTTAATACTTATGTGGCGGGAAATAATTCCTTGTCATAAGGAAATGTTATAACTTTTATTATACTTTATTCACTACTATTCACTGCGGCACAAATCTCTGCAATAGGTACCCCTCTCGAAGCAGCCTAGGAGCGGGCGATACCCCTAGTAGAGTGTGCCACTAGACTACCAGGGACAGGAAGTGGCAGAGGTTCTGACCATGGTGACGACCACCCGGTGTGACAGGCCCTGTTTAGACACAGCAAAGCCCAGTTTACTACTACCATAGTAGACAAACAACTGGCAGTGTGTGCTTCAACACTCAACCTTCAACACACTTACGGACACAATGTCTGTAAGTCTATGTCCCCCTCCTCAGACGCTGACTCTAGTTGAAATGAGCTGATCTCAATTGTTTGATTTACTGTCTGGGAGTTTACCACCTTAGGGAGGAACGAGGGATTTGGCCACAGCGAAACCCCCGTGCCATCCACCTCAAACACTGCTCACTAACAGACAAAGCATGTAATTCACTGACTCTTTTGGCTGAACAGATTGCCAAAAGGAACAGCGTCTTGTGAGAGGGACTTAAGGTCTGCCTGAGGCCCGAGTCAGAGATCTTAACACCAGTGGGAGATCCCATGATGGGGCTCTCAGCACCTTGCCTGGACACAGGTGATATGCCCCCTTTATTAACGGAGAAACCAAGGGGTGTCTCCCCACAGACACTCCCTCTACTAACTCCTGAAAGCAGGAAATGGCGACCGCATACACATTAATAGTACTTGATGCTCTCCCCGAGTCCAAGAGTGACTGGAGGCTGTTTGAATAGAAGAAGTGGGAGGGTCTACCTGCCGTCTGCTTGGGACAGGAGATCTGCCCTGATCGGCAGGGGCCACAGTCGGCTGTTGAAAACAGTCTAAATTATGATGATTCTAACTGGAGATAAAACTTTTATTTTTTTACTAGATCACAATATAAGAACAAATAATTGAAAACGTTTGAGAAATATAAACGTTACAGTGGTTTTTTTAAAATCCAGAATAACCGCTTCTCCATCGTTTATTCCGGTTTGTTTACAGGGCAGTCTTGACCGATCCAAGATGGCGGCGACGTTGCTGTATGGCAGCAGCGGGAACGTACCTTTTCTTGATGATGTCCAACACGCCGTCCAGAGAGCAGTATAAGTTTTCAGTCTTAGATGTAGACATTCCCTCACTGCAGATCACCCTGTCTTTACGTCCGTACAGCGCCGTCTGAACACTGATCACTCCTAAACCTGCTACTCAGCAAAGTGGTGAAAAAACAGTTTATTGAGAATGAAAATTAATAGCCCATCATAAATATTTATGATAATAAAATTAACTATTCGTAAGTTTTGCTACATAGCTAGCATTAGCATTAGCAGCTTATAATACGTCCTCTGAGCAGCACTACTTGTGATGAAATTGGCCGACTGAGCCTGAGCTAGCTGGTTAGCATGCTAAATTTAAGAAGTGATAAAACAGCGTTAACATTAGTGTTTCTTTCCACCTCTGGAGAGATGTTGGCGAGTGAAGGAATGTAGTTTGATGCTGAGCTCACAACATTTCCTTTAGACTGGTAAGTAAACAGCAGCTAATGCTACCGCTAGTTATATAGCAATAGCAAAAACTTAGAAATAGCAAAAACTCTGATGGATTTCATCAACATAATCTATTATTCAGCAATACTGTTTTTGTCATGATAGAAGCAATTACTTAATCTTGTATCATAAAGAAAACAGTAGCTAACCTAACATACACAACAAATGTTTTCTTCATAGTCCTGATAAAATTCAACACAACATTTTTTTGTCTTAACACTTGTTGAGTCAGATCAAAAAAGTAATAAAATAAATAAATAAAAAGCATACATTTTTCAACCCTAACAACAAACCAAACCAACTCTTTCATGCTGCCAAAAATAAATATAAGTACTGTTGTGTTCAGGAAATACATGTAAAGTCATACCACAGCTCAGCCGATGGATGTTGTAGCCCTCGCAGGTGGTAGCTGTCTCTGTGGGGAAATCTGATAAAGAAAAAAAAGAAAAAAGAAACAGATATGGAAGTATGAGTTTAACACAAAGCTAAATGCATTCAAACATCCTCATTCCATACATACAGTACAGTACATACAGTATATATATATATATATATATATATATATATATATATATATACAA